>NC_044925.1:24824188-24856485 GCF_003576645.1 Ipomoea triloba | reverse complement strand
CCCCCCGCCCCCGCCCCCCTCTCCCCCTCTCCCCCTTGCCGATCACTTTAGTAGTTTACATCTGTCGTGATTTATCTAAGTGCTCAATCGATGAACGTCACGTCAGCTATGTTAACAACTTGCCATCATTATGTCAACTTGCTACTTATTAGTATACATAGGACCTTTTTCTTTTTTTTTTTTTTTGGTAAAGGGGTTTATTTCACAACTTGTATTGTACAAACCAGAGCTTGCCGACCTCGTGTGGTTGGACCCTTTCTATTGTCTTGTATATAGTGCTCAAAACAATAATAAGATCACTGCGTACTATATCTTACATTTACACTATGTGTCAATAAATATATAAAACTAAGTAGCGTAGATCAGAACGTGTATATCCCATATCTATTTACACCACCTAATTAAGTAATTATGAGAATAGTTAATGTAGTGAGTAATCTCATTAATTATAGATGATTAGATATATTTATACACAAGAGATGTGACGAGATGTGGTAGGCATCCTGCATCCACTATTGTCATATGGATGATTCGTATTACCATTAGTCTTTGCACGTGTACCTTTTCAATTTATCTTGTAAGAATTTGTTGTCAAAATTTTTTGCATGGCTTGTCATTTGCTACACTTCGAAGTTTACTTAGCATGTGAGTTTGATCCAATTCTCTAAACTTATATTCTAGTGTGCTTATTCTAAGTTGGGCTAAGTCGAGCGTCATATGTTTCAATACTCAATAGTAGTGGTAAACCTTTTACTTTGCTAAGTACAAAGAGGATTGTACATTGCCGCTAAATAATCTTTATCTCAACCATGTCAAATAATGACTAAGTAAAAAAATTGTATTATTATTGCATCAAATTTGTTTTATTATCTTTTCACTATCTCAAAACATTGTTGCATACATACAAATTCCAGCATTTAAAATTAGTACAATTCATTTTTCAAAAAAAAAAATTAGTACAATTCAATATAAAAGTGTCTGATCGTCAAATATTATTTTTTTATATTTGTAAATAAAAAAGAAAAGTTTTTTTTTTTTTGAGAACAATAAAAAAAAATGCAGATCGTCACGCGAAATCACCGGGGGACCCACTTGATGATCCGGGTGGGGCATACCCTTGGCCCGTACTGCACCTGTCACGTCACTACCGGACAGAAAAACGGATACGGATAAAAACTGCTTCTGCACTTTGTTCTTTCACCTAGCTAGTACACCATGTTGACTGTTTTTCTACTCATTTTATTAAATTTTCTGTGATAATAATGTAAATAAATAAATTTTCTTTAAAAAAAATGTAAATAAATAAAGATATACGTGAATATATAATGTGAGATGTTCTTACACAATAATTAATCTGTTTACATCTAGCTGTAAACAGTAATAGTAATAGTGCCGTAATACTATAGAAGAAAAAAAAAATCAAATAAACTTTGAACAAATAGTGTAATTGAATTATTGATTTTAAAAAACCATTGAACCTCCTTAAATAACACCTTTATTGTCATATATAAACTCTCTTCTAAATTACCATGCAGTATACATAGACTCGTATTTATGGAACAAATTACACTATCACCTCTTAAACCGGTTTAAATTGCAAATGAGTCAAAATGTTACATATTCAACAAGTTATTGTTGATGTGGCTAGCGTACATACATACGTCAGGTTTAAATATACACATTACTCATAAAAAAAATCATCTTCTTCATCTCCAATGCAAGATAGTTGCTAATGTCAACAAATATCCAGGGTTGTCTTGAGACAAAAGTCCAAATCTAGACTTTCGTTTCAAATGTGGCGAAAGCAAGCAAGGCAAGTAACTAACAAAAATAACTGTTTAATATTCATTATTGACATATCATTATTCTATTTGATTTTTGTGTGTGTGTATTTGATTGTCTAAACTTTTATTAAGTTGCAATAAAATCAACTAATTCATAAATAACCAATCAAAATAAACAAGTTTTAAAAACCTTATAAATAATACACAACGGGTAATTTTTATTATATATTATATAATTTTCACCCCATTGAGGACCAAGACAACATATAAATGCACAAAATTTATTATAGTTTTCAAATTGTGTACAGAAAAAGAATATTATGTGTTGTGATGTGCATAGCCCTTCCCTCATCAAATTTCAACTCCAGCTCATTAACATGGGATTGTCTCCTTGACTTCAATGCATGCACTCTATAAATTTCCACCCAAACATTTTGTTGGCTTTTGAATAGCAATATAATGTTAAGAATTGCATATATAGTTCATAGTATTTAAAACCTGTGGGACCCATTCAATTTCCCTGCCCAAGCAACGGTGATTTGACCCTGGGGATGTGGGTCCCCATCCTTCTGTTTGAATGGGCATGTTGTTGAGTGCTACATTAGCAGAGTGACAAAAGCCAATCAATAGTTATACCATGGACTCGGGTCCACATCACAAGGTTGATCAGTGTCCATTTAGAGACTGAATATTCATAATTCAAATTGTGAATAATTATCATCTAAATTGTTAACATTCAATTGTGAACGTTTAATATATAAATTATGAATATTCAATATGTAAATTGTGTATTTTAAACTCGAGTTTACTTGCAAGGTGAACTCGAGTCTACAGAATAATTTGTCAAAGCAATAGCATAATCTCTCTCTCTCTTTATTGGGAGAAATCTTATGTTTTTATTTCGAGTGTGAACTGGAGACATAAACTATATTAAAAAATTACAGTATATGTGATGAAATCGATTGAAAGGGTGCTGACAATAATTAAACTCGTAATATTTTGATACAATAATTATGTTTCACTTACCCAACTACTCATTTCAAGGCGGAATAACAAGATCTTGATTGATTGGACAACATTTCAATATGTCTTTTTGACCTAGTGAAACTTGATTGCTAAATCATGTTTTCAAACGATGTTTTAGAGACAATAATGGTAATTGATGTGGCTTTGATCAAGGAATCTTCATCCTAAATTTGCTCTTGCATCAGAATCTTTTTCTTGCCCCCATTGAAAGAATCTAGGTGGAATTGTGTTGTAACTTGTAAGATTGTCTATAAACCAAAAAAGAAAAAAATGAAATATTCCTCTTTTAAAATTACTCCGTATCTTCTAATATTCACATGCTATTTCAATTTTTTTTAAAATATTATTTATTAATCAAACAAAAAAAAAAAACAGAAAAAGAGTAGTGTCGTATAAGAATATGACCATAAGACCATTATAAGATAAACTTAAGTAAAATTTATAACATAATTCAAACAAAAAATGTAATCACACTATTTTTTTGAGTACTGTAATCAGACTATTTGTTTCAATGAGATTTTTTGTCCTTTTCAATTTGTAAGCAAATACTACTATAATTAAGTCAACTCTTCTTGTCAAGCAATATTATTGTACCAAATTTGCATCATTCATTCATTTGGTATTGTTATTATTTTATTTTAAAAAAAAAACTAATTTATCCACTGAATTAACATCTTAATGTGTTAATACGATTTTTTTTTTTAAAAAATAAATCATTGGTCAACCATGAATTGGTATACCTCGCCATCAGTTAAAAAAATAAATTTACTTAGGGTTACAAGGTGAAATTTACATAGTACATACTCTTGGATGGTGGATATAGATTTCCCTCATTACTTAAAAAATTACTTATTAATCAAATATAAAAAAAAAAATCAATAAAAAATGCTACCTCAAAAGGTGGACAATTAGAAAACGAATTTAGGAGGCCAGGGAAGTGTAACATATTAACATCGCTCTTGTGTATTAAGTTAGTGTAGAATTGATTAAATGTGAAAAATATTGATACATACCATAGATCTTATCATCAAATAGTATAAAATATGACGCAAAAAATGTTATACAAATAATTTTTTGTTGCTCAAATTTGGTAAACTAAGTATTTTTAAAAACAATGCTAGATTGATGTACACAAATTTTTTATATCTTTTACACATGTTGATATGGTCTCATTTGATTAATTAACTATGGATAAAATGTTGTTATAAAAAAAAACTATGGATGAAATGAATTTACAAATAATGAAATTTAAGAGACGATAAATAATCATGTCAATGCATGTAGACTTGTATATACAATTTTACCAAATCTTTTACCATTTGATGAGATTTATTACCTATATGACTTTTAATTGGGTCAAGTAATCCACAAAGAATCAAAGAAGATAAAATAACGTATCCGTGACACTTAATTATTACGTTGTATTTTATGAAACATCATAACTTATTATCATTGAACAAAATATTTGATATAAAACTTTTATCAAAAAAGGTGGCCGAGTGACCTCCGTATAACATGATTTTTATAACTAAAGATGGTAAATTCGATTATTGTTAGCATCTTATCCTTTAAGTTGGTTTATATCTCATATGTGAGTTATGAGATTTATGAGTACACACTTTTTATTTTTATTTTTATATACAAATAACATTTTCTTTTTTTCATAATTTTAAATGCATGTCATGTAAGATTAATATGAAATGGTAGGATGACATGACATCAACCTTATAGGCTTATAGGGACGGAATCTTTCCTTAAAAGAGAATCTTTTTCCATTTTTTTTTGGAAACAATCTTTTTCCATAAACAACACTACTTTGCATCAATTTTTTCTTATTTCATATTCTGTACCCGTATTATGTAATGATTTTTAAAAATTAATTCATAAAAAATTTAATAATAATTACAAATTGTACAGCTCAACTCAACAATTAACTCGCTTGAAGCACATATATACCAATAAATTAAAGAGCTTTCAACCAACCTTTTAAACCCTATTGGCGTAACCCATCAAACAAAAAATTAAATGGTAAAAATGTCAAATAATCACTTAAACTTTATACAAAAATACAATTAGACTCTAAAAAGTTGCAACTAACATATTATTTTTGTTAATTTAGGTCCAATAGGCGGATATCCATAGGTAATACGTAGTATCTTGTAACAAGGGCTCTGAATACCAAACTGGAAACTAGTAATCATTGGTCGCCTCGTCACTAGAGAAGTGATCGACAATCATTCAACAATCGGCGGTTTGGCTGCTGAAACCTTAGTTATCGAGTATTACCGTTGGTTAAGTGACTATTAGACTAATATACATAGACAAAAAAAATGACAAATCAATATGTTTGATTGTAACTTTTAAAAATTTAAGGGTCTAATTGTATTTTCATATAAAGTTCAAACACTTATTTGATAATTTTTTTCAAAATTAAATTTACACTATAGCTATAAACTATTGGACTAAACATATAATTTCCCCTAATAAAATTGTCTGGTAGTGGTGATCAGCTAATGCCATTCTGTCCATGAAGAAAGTCCCACCCAGTATTATAGTTGAACAACCTTGAACCGTACAAGACAACGGTATTTTGAATCAAACGGACATCTTTAAGCCTGGTCCCCACAATTTTCAAAAAAATCACCATCCATTCTAAACTCAATAATTCCAAGACAAATACCCACATTAATAAATGTCCTCCATGTTCCATTAATGAATAAAAACCAAATTGTATGACTGGGTGGGTGAGACATAATTCTCGTATTAAAAAGTTAGTGGCTGAGACATGATTTTCGTACTAAAAGGTTACGAGCTTGATTTGGTCAAGCTGATCTGCCGTACATGATTTTTTGTGTGTGTGCGCGCGTGAATGACCTTTTCTATGTAATTTATAAACAAATTATTACACAAACGAAATTTATCACGTACACTTTTGGATAATGACTAGAGATTCCCTCGTTACCAATAATAATAATCAATCATCACACAATCTTCTTTGCCATTTTTTCCTCGTGTTTTCTTTGTTTTAAAAGGCTCTTAACCACAATCTCTAAAATTAATCATAAAATTTAGTTTGGTTGTTGATGATTTGATATCCTCAAATCAAATGAAAACTTTATATATCTCTGCTGATAAAAACATATCTATGCTTTGTTACACTTGATGTTGCGCTCTACCACATCATTATTGTGGTGTTGTCATCCTCTAACCGCCTCATTAAACATTCTAGTGAAAATTGAATCAAGTTACCTTATATAAAGAAAATATGAATATGTTTAATTGTTTATTAACAACAAAAGTTTATATTTAAAAAAAAAAAAAAAAAACATAAACTCCATAATATATTTACTTGTACATTTAAAAACAGAAAACATACAATAGAAAATTAGAGTAAATACAACCTTGAAGTTTTAACCAATGCACTAAAATATATATAAAATCAGTTTATAGGTATAGTCGTTCTAAGTTAGGTGACTGAATTTAATTATTGTCAATACTTTTTCAATTAAGTTTGTTTCAGAATTTAAACGCAACTGAACTACTTTTTCATTCAAAACTTATTTAAATACATATTTATTATTGAACTACTTTATTCATTTATCTTTATGACATATCAAAAATTTAAACCCCTTTCAAATTTTAGATATGTGTTCTGCAGTTTTGGGACTTGCACAGTTTTTTTAAAAAATAAAATTAAAAATTTTTTTGTTTGTTTCTTTTTTATTTTGTAGTTAAAGAATTTGTATTGTTATGAATGCAATAATATGCACCCCAAAAAAAAATAAATTGAATGTAAAATAATTCATAGTTATCACCTATTATTATCACATACATTATACATAGATACACATTATATACGGAGTATGAATCTCTCTTCTCCCTTTCAACTCTCCTCCAAGTCCAAACTGCCCAGAATCTCACTCTGAAAACTACATTTCCTACTCTGCTTTTCTCACTCACTGATTCACTCCTTTCCCTTTCACTCTCACAAAAGAAAGTAAGAAACACGCATTTTATGAAGGCAAGGCACAGAGGCAACATTATGGGTTTGTGTGTTTTGGCGTCTTGTTATGTTACTCCATCGTTTTCTTGCAAGAAGCTCCCGTGAGGTTCATGTGAAAGTGGAGAGGGAGATCTGGGAAAGTGAAAGAAGCTAACAGAGTTAATGAAATCAACGTGTAGGGGTTGCCTCTCTTGATTCAGGTGAATGCGGTGCTTTTCTCACCTCACTTTATTGCAGTTTTATTGTTATTTTTTTTTTTTTTTAGAATTTTATTCTGCTCTGATCTATACAGAGACCCTTTAGGCCTTTAGGCCTTAAAGCCGTGGAGTTTGGTTGGTTAATTTGTGTTATACTTGCCTTTTTTTTGTTGGCATGCAATGTTTGTGAGTTGAAATAAGTGAATTTTGCCTTTTTTGGTGTTTTCAGCAGTAAAGATTGAATTTTTATGCTGGAACACAAGATGGGTTGCTGTTCTTGATTTCTGGGTATGGGGGTTCTTTGAGTTTTTGGTTTGTGGGAGAGTCATCACTTGAAATGACTAGCAGTTAGTAGTAGTATACATGGGAAGTAGTACCAGTTTGGAGTGAGAATTTTGGAAGGTGAAGATTGATGTCATTATTGGTATATAGAGAAAATAAGAGTGAAGTTCTGTTAGTGAATTGGAATAATGATGTCATTAATTAATGGACAGATTTGGGATGCATCTGGATTGAGAGAATGGAGTATTCTCTGATCTCCAGTCTTCATTTCAAGAATATTTATGTGATGAGATCGAATTGATGTGGTGATCATGACAAGGATTGTCCGGGACCGGATCCTCAAGGATGTGAATGGTAACATTAGTGATCATTTGCGCAATCATATACATTTGACGAATTGTATTCATTTGAAGAACCATATGCATAAGCAAAGCCCTATCTTGGCCGATAGGTCCCTTATGAGGGACCTTGTCATCCTTCAAAGATCGAGGTCCCTGAGGGATCCTTCTGCAAGCCCACCCTCGTCTCCTTCAGCCGTGGGAGCCCTTCTCAAAAGAGCTGAAAGGGATTCTGTTATAAGCAATGGGAGACGATCTGTAGGCATAGAACGTCCAATGGAGGGTAGATGCTTTTCTGGTAGCTCCCCTCAAGAGTTTCGTTTTGCATCTTCTAGAGTTGCTTCGGGTGAAGCTAACGGGGATAAGAACGATGGTGCAGCAGCTGCAAGTGAGAGGAGTAGCAAGAGTGGAATTCGAGAATGGAGAAGAGTTAGGAGAGAAGAATCGAGCGGGAGGATTCTTGGGAATGATTTCATTGCAGGAAGGAATGAGGTTCCAGATGAAATAAATGGTTTCATCCAGAACACGATTTCTAGAAACTGTGAGCAGAGGGATAAAAGTATCAAGCAAAATGGACGGTATGTGCAAGATGATCATATTAAGACTCTCTCCGAGCAATTGAATGAGTATCGTGCTGACAGTGATGAGGTGGCTTCATCCACGGTTTATAGACAACACGCTCACACTGAGAAACTTGCAATGGAAGCTGAAGCAACCGTTCGTAGATATTGCAGCGGGAGAGTGAAACGACGCAAGTTTCGAGGTGCAAGGAGAGCCCGGGCATCAGTTACTGTTCCTCAAAAGGAGATGTCGGTGGCTTCTAATTCTCTAGCTCAAGGTGCATCAAACCCGAGGTATCATACTGCAGAAGAGGATGCAGATCAAAATATCACAAGGGCTCCTAGGAATGGATGTGGTATTCCTTGGAACTGGTCAAGAATTCATGACAGGGGCAAATCATTTTTGGACCTGGCAGGAAGGAGCTTGTCTTGCGGTTTGTCTGATTCAAGGTTAAAGAAAGGCGGTGCTATTGGGAAGGACATTGCAGCTATGCCTGTGACATCTGAGTATACAAGTTCCTCGGATAAATCTGTCGAGGCATTGCCCCTACTTGTTGATGCTTCTGGATCTCTAGGAAGCAAAGACAATGCTGCTTGGGTTCATGATTATTCGGGAGAATTGGGTATCTTTGCTGATGATCTACTAAAGCATGAAATTGACTCCGACCTTGTGTCTGAAGGAAGATCCGGTGAGCAACGCAAGTTTCATCGACACGGTCCCGAGAGGCACCAAAGTCTCACCCAAAAGTATACGCCAAGGACCTTCAGAGATCTAGTAGGGCAGCATTTGGTTGCACAAGCTCTTTTCAATGCAGTTGTGAAGAGGAAGGTTGGGTTACTTTATGCGTTCTATGGCCCTCATGGTACTGGAAAAACTTCATGTGCTCGTATATTTGCTAGGGCTTTAAATTGCCAATCCTCGGAGCATCCAAAGCCATGTGGAATTTGCAACTCTTGCGTTGCACACGATATGGGGAAGAGTCGTAATATAAGGGAAATAGGACCTGTCAGTAACTTCGACTATCAGAACATTATGGATCTTCTTGACAATATGATCTTTGCTCATCTCCCATCTCCGTACAGAGTGTTTATCTTCGATGATTGCGATAGTTTGTCGCCTGATAGTTGGAGTGCTATTATAAAGGTTCTCGATCGTGCTCCTAGGCGATTTGTTGTTGTCCTCATTTGTTCAAGCCTTGATGTGTTGCCTCACACGATCATATCCAGGTGCCAGAAGTTCTTTTTCCCGAAGTTGAAAGATGCAGATATCATCTATACATTGCAGTGGATTGCAACCAAAGAAGACCTAGAAATTGACAAGGATGCACTAAAGCTCATTGCTACAAGATCAGATGGATCTTTGAGGGATGCCGAGATGACCCTTGAGCAGTTGAGTTTGCTTGGGCTCAGGATTTCTGTTCCTTTGGTACAAGAACTTGTAAGTCTTTGTCGTTATCGTTGTCTAATTCTTTGATTTGAATGATTTAGAAACCTGGCTAACTAACCACATGTGCACTGAAATTTTGGAATTAAAGTTTTGATAATGATTTTGTATGGTATGTAGGTCGGGCTTATCTCTGATGATAAGTTAGTAGATCTACTCGACTTGGCACTATCAGCAGACACAGTCAATACTGTGAAAAGTTTGCGAGAGGTCATGGAATCTGGAATTGAGCCATTGGCTTTAATGTCACAACTCGCCACAGTCATTACCGATATTCTTGCTGGCAGCTATGATTTCACAAAAGACAGTCCTATCAGGAGGTTCTTCCGCCGCCAATCATGTAAGCAAATTTTAATTTGACACCTTACTATGTTAAATGACGTATTATTATGTAGTGCGAAGGCACCTCTGTTACCGTTCCAAATGAGTGGTCACAGGACTGAACCCCGGTGGTGGGTCATTGATTCTTTGGGATTTTGGTGTGTGGAGAATAGTTTTAAGTGATTTTGGGATTTTCTTGATCTGAATGAATCACTTTTTATTTTGTTTCAGTATCTAAAGATGACATGGAAAAGCTACGTCAGGCTCTCAAAACATTATCTGAAGCGGAAAAACAGCTGAGAACATCAAATGACCGACTTACTTGGCTTACAGCTGCATTGCTTCAGCTCGCCCCGGATCAACAGTACATCTTACCCACCAGTTCTTCTGCAGGCACTAGCTTAGATCAAAGCCCCATAGGCTTAAATTATAGAGGTGGACGAGAGAGACCCAGGAAAAGTAATGCTGAGCGTGGTGAGGTGCTTCCCCGAGAAAGAGGGTTGTCGACAAAAATTAAGGTGGAAAGCTTTCAAACTGGCAGTACGAGTGACAGTTACAATGCTTCCAAAACGAGAGGCACAGTTGATAACAGAAAACTAGGTAGTAGACAAGTATCTGGTAAACTCCGCAATGAAGAACTCGAAGAAATTTGGTTGGCGGTGCTAGAAAAGATTCATATAAATAGCTTAAAGCAGTTCTTGTATCAGGAAGGAAAGCTGATCTCGGTTAGTTTTGGCACAGGTACTTTATTTGCGTTTGATCCAATGCCAATACTCTATTCTAGTTTGATTTGTCATAACATATCGAGTCTTAAACTGAAACGACAAATATACTTCGACATGTTAAAGTTTTTGTTTGCTGAATGTACTATTTTTGGACTATTTCTTGTTTCTGCAGCTCCCACCGTGCAACTAATATTCAGTTCACACGCAACAAAATACAAGGCAGAAAAATTAAGACTTCATATTTTACAAGCTTTCGAGTCTGTTGTTGGATCCCCGGTGACAATTGAAATTAGGGCTGATTTATGGAAAGATACAAAGGCTCGGCCAATTATCTTGCCCCCATCTCAGGATGGTATATCCCATACAGATAACAGCACTAGCCATCTTGGCAGCCCAATGCCATTGACAGTCTATGATGGAAGTGGACAAAGGTTTCAAAAAGATACAGAAGATTTAGCCTTAACAGCAGTCAACTCCACTGGTATCGAGAAAAATGAGATTATTGAAGAAGTAAACCGCGAACATTTCGACAATGCACGATTTGATAGGCGGAGTGTTGATAATGATTCAACTGCTAAGGTTTCCAACGTAACCTCTACTTCAGATTTAAGAAAATTGGGGGACAGAAATCAGAGTCAGAGCCTGGTGAGGAGCCGGGTATCTCTTGCCCACGTAATTCAGCAAGCAGAAGGATGTGTGCCGGAGAGCGGATGGTCTAAACGCAAGGCTGTTTCCATTGCTGAAAAGCTCGAACAAGAGAATCTGTATGTTCTTCTTTTCCCAACTACTAATATTTCCAAGTTTTACAATTGGTATACATATATACACCTTGTTTTACATGTATACATCTTTATTTTTTTTGGAGAAAACCTGTAGTTATCACAGAATGTAATTAGCCTTGACATTCTCTGCTATACAGGAGATTGGAACCAAGATCAAGAAGCTTGCTTTGCTGGAAGGCTACTACACCAGTATCCCACCGAAAGGTAACAGTAGATTTTTTCAATAATTTTATGCTCGATATATCAAAACATTTGCATTATCTAGGGATTGTTAGAACCAAGTTTCACCTACACTACAATTCTTGGACTTGCATCAAGTTTCTGGTAAAACCGTAAAAGTAAATATGGAGTAACAGAAAACTAGAAAGCCCTAAAAACACGACCTAACAGTCAATGGCTGAGCAGCTGAGCTGATCTCGGTTCATCTACAGTTTTGCTCACACAATTTCTTTCGTGCAGCTCTCGCGCCTCAGAAGCAGAAGTCGGAAGCCAAAAGGTTTACTGAAATTGGTGTCCTGTGGGAAATGCCTCTCTGGTAGGTCTCCGAGGCAATGATAGAAAATTCATAGCAGATGATGCATATATATGCAGGCTTAGCTGCAGGTTCAATTGCATTTTCTTGATTCATTAGTGTCCTCCCGTCTGAAAAGTTAACTTTCTTCTGTTAAATGCTTTTCTCTCTAATAATAACATAGAAGGAATAGAAAGTAGAGAAGGATTAAATTTAAATCTTCTGTTCATTAGCTTTAGGATTCTTTATGTTACCAGCATAGTGTTTGACTTGAAGTCATTACCAGTATTAGTGCATCTCTTTATATACTTTGTTCTTTCTTGAAGGAGTCCCTTTTTTTTTTTTTTTCTACAAATAAATTTTATTTCATTAAAATGATGAACCCAAGGTTACAAGTTTGATATGGGAGTGGCCTATTGGCCTTCTTGGTTTGAGCTGATCAGCTATGGACAAATCTAGGCTGGTTTACCTCCTTGTGGTCCTTGGCCAGCTAGGGTCACAAAAGGTTTACCAATGTACACTCTCGAGTAGTGGATGCGGGTTTCCCTCGTCACTCAAGAATTGGTCTAAAAAAACAGATTCTGAATACTCATGATTAACAATTTATTACAATTTATCAATTGACAATAATTCACAACAATTAACAATCTTACAACAAATTTTGTTATTGCTTTTGGGTTTTCTTGGGAATAAGAACATTAAAATCAGTAACAGTCCATTCTGCCTCTTGGTCAGGGTCTTTATATATTTCAGTTCCCAGGTCAATTGATGTCCATTTCCTCCTAGCTGGTACACTCCCTGGATCCTGCATCCAAATTATGATACTTTTAGGTCAGTAACATGTCAAGAATGGAGATTAATCATGGCAATCTATTGGTAGAGCTGTTGACTTGTTAACCACCAGGTTATAAGTTTGACTCCCAGTGGGAGCCAGTCTATTGGCTAGTGCACACCCTCGGGTACTTTTGCTGTTCTTCCTAATGAAATCTGAGAAGAAGAGCAAAAGTTACTTACCTGGTAAAAGTGGAGGGATTTTGACAGCCTCCCAACATCAAGATCCCATGTTCTTGGGTCACCAATCCACCCCTCCCCTTGCTTGGTAGGGTAACCATAATCACCCCAAACTGGATGGGGCAAAATCTGCATAATCTCCTGTGGTTGAGGATTACTGTAGGGATCACAAGGAACATAGGGGCTCTCAACATGCTCCCCATTCCCCGGTGCACAGTACACATGATAGGCCTGATAGGGATAGTTAGCTGTGTCGTTCCGGTGCACCTTGGTTCCATTAGGGAATGTGTGGTATGGAGGGCATAGCTTTGGGTCACCAGGATTGCACCAGGATGGTGTTTCTGGGTTCAGTATCATTTCACTGTATCGCGTCACGTCTGATGTTACATTCCCATCACATGGCCTCCCATTGTTCTTCCAGCAGCTCCCCATGTCTAGCAAGTAGAATTGGCTGTTTGGACCTCCTCCCTTGATCACATTCAGGGTGAATCTCACTCTGAAGTGTGGCGATCTCGGTATCTGAAAAACCAGACCAGATCATTCATCATTCAACATTCAAGAATCCTATGTGTAATGCCAAGACCTTGTGATCTAGTGGCATCCAGTTGCACTCCCATATGGAAGGGGTGGGTTTGAGCCTCAGTGGAGGCAATATTGACTCTTTGTGCTTCAATAGGTTGAGAAAGTAATTATGAACAGATACTACATTGTAACATAGTCAATAGATTTTAATAATCATCAATCTGAATCAAAGAATTTACTCACAATTTTTAACATGCCCCTAGTTGGATAATGGTAACCACCAGAAAACCCTCTTGTGGCATCTGATCTTAGATAAAGCATCAGCCATGGGTATTTTCTTGAGGTCCTCAAAACATGGTGGAAAACCCAGCTTCCTTTTCCAAGCTCCTTCTCCCACTTCACAGAATAGAAAGACCCATTATTGCTCAACCCAGACTCCAAATCCCATGACCCATAAAAGCTTCCTTTGAGTGTAGTCCTATTAGGCCCTTGTAAAGCTGTGTAATTGTGATAAATCAAAGGCTGGTTCATGCACCCTTTCCCAAAGCAAGGGAACTGGTTACCAGCCCCAAATGGCCCTACTTTTTGGCCATTTTCTGGGCACTTTCCTGCATAAGTATCCATGTTGCCATTCTTGAGCATGATCATCCAGAATTGCCATGGTTTCGGGGTGTCGTGAACCTGACATTTTGAGCCTAAGTAGAGCTCTTTCTGTGCAGCATAAAGGTCTGCATTAAACACTGCTTTTGATTCCACTCCAAGAAACGATTGCCCGATTCCAAGCTTGTTATCCTCCTCTGTGACTCTGTGGACTAACTCATAATAAGGGACTAAATTGCAGACACAACAGCAATCATAAAAAACATCAGACATGGAAATCTTAATAATCAAGAAGACAGCAAGGAAAGATGGCATAAAGAAACACACTGACCTTGTTGCTGAGGAGGAGTGTTGTAGACATCAAAGCAATCTGCAGCTCTGGGGCTGCCCATGTTAGGAGCCTCTTCTCCAACCTCATTGCATTGGTTCCATCCTTCAATGGCTAATCTCAGCCCATCCCTTGCCATCCCGGGATCCCCAACGGCTGAGATGTACTCACCCTCCTCACCATTGCAATGGGAGAATGCCTTGGGAACAAACACATTGATGACCAAAACAAGAAGATGAAGAATGTGGAAACCTGCAAGTTTTGGTTGAGCCATTTGGTATGTTTCAAGCATGAGAGCATGCACTTCTGTTTCCCTATATATACAGGGAATTTTGGATTATCCTAAGTTGTAAAAAATGGCTTTTTTTAGTGACGAGAGAAATCCACACCCACTATCTTAGCTGGCAAAAGATTATAAGGAGGCAAATCAGTTTAGGTATAGATTGCTTCCACCGGGAGTGAAACTTGGAACCTTATAGTTACCAAACTAACAACCTGGCCTACTTGAACTCTTTTTAATGAGTTTGTCAAAATTTATCATCAACTTTACTTTATATTTCATTTCCCCCCTAAACTGGGGTTATTATTTGAGAATGTGCATTAAGTAAACTTTATTCCTGTAATAGTTTACAAACTATACATGAGAGATAAATCTTATTAAAAAGATCATATGCAACGAGCTCAATCAAGAAGTGTTAGCAATAATTAAAGATGTGAGAATCATATTCAAAAAAAAGATGTGAGAATCATGCTATATGTATTACTTGTTTCAAGTCAAATTAAAAATGGCATATGCAATAATCATATATCCAATCATAATTTCGGGTTGTGAGAGAGAAGTGGTGCAAGTGGATCCGGTGTAGCTTCTGCTAACCCTAACCTTCAGATAATACTTCCCCAAATGATGTGTAGTTGTGCACAAAAAACAGATGTTTATTATTTTTTTTTCAAAGGATTTTAGACTTTTAGTGATAGTTTAACTCAAGTATATTCGCTTTAGCATGTGGCAGAACACCTTTTTATTAAGAAAAAAAAGGGGAATATTAATTCATGAGGGCTCCACTATTTTTCTTTAATATTTGACCCTTTACTAATTTTGTTTAATAATAATAATAACCAATATAGGGTAGTTGATTAGTTGAATAATAGAATTTAATTAGTATTAGCAATTTTTCTTTAATATTTGACCCTTAACTAATTTTTTTGTTATTTTTAAAGCCTTTACTAATTTTGTTTAATAATAGTATATGGTAGTTGCATACTAGAATTTAGTTAGTATTAGTATTTGATGGGGTTATAGGGAAGTCCAACTGATCTAATAACTCAAGTAGTAAAATTTTTGACCAAGTGGGCATGCTATTAAGATGGATTGATGGGAAAATCTATCTTTGAAAGGCTACTAAATTAGTTAGGGAATAAAGGCTGACACGTCGTCTAATGAGACCATCGAGTAGATCGATTGAATAACTACCTCATCCCTCCAACCCATACTTGCCACGTAAACCTACTTCTTGCCTGTCATTATAAGTTAAATCAACTTATTGTAATATAAATAGCTTAGTCAATCGTATTTAGGGAATAGTCTAATTCTCAATTTGCTCCGGTCTACTCTTGACTAGGCGACTGACCTTGTGTTATTCATACTAGATTTTTATATCTAAGCGACTAACCTTGTACTATTCATACTATACTTTCATATTTAAGCGACTGACCTTGTACTATTCATACTAGACTTTAATATCTTGCAGTCTGTTAGCCTGATTAGGAAACCTGATGAATAATATTTAAAATATTTCATTAACACCATATATAAAATTACACTCGATAAAATTCAAATCTTTTGATTAAAAATACAGAAGAGTAAAGAATCATTGCTTAACCTTTGAACTAAGGATTGGAATAACATAATTAAAAAGCGAGAAATTTTTTTTAAACATTGTATTTTTCATTTCCAAGTACACCCCTGAGGAAAAACTGATGAGGTTTTTCTTCAAACCATATATCAGCATCTTTCAAAAATAGGAAAAAAATGGTTTTTTTTTTCTTTTTTCTTTTTGGCAGGGCAATTATGTTATATTGCCTATTTGCCTCTAGGTCTTCTTGGGAATAAGAACATCAAAGTCACTGACAGTCCATTCTGCCTCTTGGTCAGCATCTTTATATATTTCAGTTCCCAAGTCAAGTGATCTCCATTTCCTCCTAGCTGGTGCTGTCCCTGGATCCTGTACCAAACAGAACTTTTTAGTGACAAGAAATCCGGCAACCACTATGTGAGAGTGTGTAAATTAATCTTTTTTTTTTTTTTTTTGTGAGTCTACGAGGTGTTCCGAGCCTTTATCCATCCGTTTAACGGTTCGGATCCACCCGACTAATCCCCACTCGTCTCGAGAGGTATGGGAGTTGGCCCAGGGGAAATCGAACACGGGTTCTCCCAAAATTCTTCCCCACAAAAAATACTCTCTTGCCCCTTGAGCTACCCATTGGATTGTATATCAATCTAGATTGTCTATAACTGATAGAGTCAAACCAATTAAAAAAGACCAATATACCGCTCCTGCTGAAAAAGTCAAAAGCTTGGCCGACTTGGATGGATCTAAACACAACTTTGCTAACATAGGTCCATGCCCTCTTGTTTTCTTTAACTTTTATAGGTTAGTCATATGCCAATAATGGAGATTAATCATGTCAAACTGTCATTTTACACTTTTTTTTTCCAATTTCTTCTCATCTGTAATTATGAGAAAGTGAGAGCTTAGAAAAACTGCAAAAGTTGATTACCTGGTAGAAATATAGGGATTGTGACAGCTTCCCAACATCAAGGTCCCATGTTCTGGGATCACCAATCCATCCCTCCCCTTTCTTGGTAGGGTAACCATAAGCACCCCAAACAGGATGGGGCAAAATCTGCATAATCTCCTGTGGTTGAGGATTACTGTAGGGGTCACAAGGAACATAAGGGGTCTCAATATGCTCTCCATTCCCTGGGGCACAGTACAAGTGATAGGCCTGATAGGGGAAGTTAAGAGTGTCATTCCTGTGAACTCTGGTTCCATTAGGGAATGTGTGAAATGGAGGGCATAGCTTTGGGTCACCAGGGTTGCACCAGGATGGTGTTTCTGGGTTCAGAATCATTTCGCTGTAACGCGTTACGTCTGATGTTACATTCCCATCACATGGCCTCCCATTGTTCTTCCAGCAGCTCCCCATGTCTAGCAAGTAGAATTGGCTGCTTGGACCTCCTCCCTTGATCACATTTAGGGTGAATCTCACTCTGAAGTTTGGCGATCTCGGTATCTGAAAAACCAGACCACATCATTCATCATTCAACATTCAAGAATCCTATGTGTAATGCCAAGACCTTGTGGTCTAGTGGCATCCAGTTGCACTCCCATATGGGAGGGGTGGGTTCCAGCCTCAGTGGAGGCGATATTAACTCTTTGTTACCTTCAGTAGGTTGAGAAAGTAGTTATGAACAGATACTGCATTGTAACAGAGAATAGGTTTTAATAATCATCAGTCTGAATCAAAGAATTTACTCACAATTTTTAACATGCCTCTAGATGGATAATGGTACCCACCAGAAAACCCTCTTGTGGCATCTGATCTAAGATAAAGCATCAGCCATGGGTATTTTCTTGAGGTCCTCAAAACATGGTGGAAAACCCAGCTTCCTTTTCCAAGCTCCTTCTCCCACTTCACAGAATAGAAAGATGCATTCTCCCTCCCTATATTGCTCAACCCAGAGTCCAAATCCCATGACCCATAAAAGCTTCCTTTGAGTGTAGTCCTATTAGGCCCTTGTAAAGTTGTGTAATTGTGATAAATCAAAGGCTGGTTCATGCACCCTTTGCCAAAGCAAGGGAACTGGTTACCAGCCCCAAATGGCCCTACTTTTTGGCCATTTTTGGGGCACTTTCCTGCATAAGTATCCATGTTGCCATTCTTGAGCATGATCATCCAGAATTGCCATGGTTTCGGGGTATCGTCAACCTGACATTTCGAGCCTAAGTAGAGCTCTTTCTGTGCAGCATAAAGGTCTGCATTGGACACTGCTTTTGGTTCCACTCCAAGAAAAGATTGCCCAATTCCTAGCCTGTTTTCCTCCTCTGTCACCCTGTGGACCAACATGTATGGGACTCTTTTGCAGAAAGAGCAATTGTTCTTCCCTGCAGACCCAAAACCATCAATCATTTAATCAGAAAACCTTAAAAAAACCCCCAAAACTATGCAATTTTGTGTTCAATAACCAATAACACAACCCCTGCAATCAACAAAGATTTGTTTTTTTACAACAGAGAGCCATCATGTCTCCTTAACAGTAAACTATGGGGACAAAAAGAGGTAATACACAGAGAGAGAGGAACAAGAAAGCATAAAAAACACCCTGACCTTCAGACAGAGAAGGAGAAGCCTTATAGACATCAAAACAATCTGCAGCTCTGGGGCTTCCCATATTAGGAACCTCTTCTCCAACCTCATTACACTGGTTCCACCCTTCTATGGCCAATCTCAGCCCATCCCTTGTCATCCCCGGATCCCCAACGGCTGAGATGCACTCACCCTCACCATATCCAAGGCACAACACCTTAGGAACAGACACATTGATCAAAACAAGGAGACAAAGAACTAAAATACATTGAAGCTTTTGTTGAGCCATGGACAAGTTTCAAGCATGAGACCATGTAGTACTTCTATATAATAAACCCCAAGGACTAAAAAGGGAATAGAGAAGATAGTTTTGAGTTTCTTTACTCCCTGTTATGCCCAAAAGCTTCCAAATTTTCTTGCCCATTTTCCTATTTTTACATTAGAAGTTAACTCATCTTTAGTGTCTTACAACTACACTTGTTTGCAACATTGGGTATGGAGTAAATAATGGTATGCAGCTGTTAGTTGCCACTTGCTCCTTTTTCATAATGTGTTAGGTGGAAATAATAGAAATTATAATCACAGTCTAATATCTTTTTACCAAATACTCAACAAAATTTGATGCTGGGCTACTTAACCTAATAATTTTGATCCCAATTGCCCTTATTAGGTACTTATATGTAGTAGGTGTGTCTATACAACGTTAATGCTTAAAAAATTTGTAGTTGGTATTCAAAATTCAATACAAAAAGTCTCAAGTTCATACTCATTTTCTTTGTACGTACAAACTAAATATTACAAGTTTATTACTTTTGTTTCTTGAGAAATATAATGTAGTGAAACAACTAATATATGTCATTCAGGAAAATGATATAAGCCATATATAACTGCATTAAAAAGTGCCCATGTGGTAACATATGACATTCAGGATAATGATATAAGCCATATATAACTGCATTAAAAAGTGCCCATGTGGGGGCATGTGGTCATGTTAAACGTTACTAGTTAATTTCATCATTGCAATACATAGAAATGAATAGCACAAAATCCTAACTTTTTACTCCCATTGTCCGAATTATTTGTCACATTTACTTTTTGCACACTTTTTAAGGTATTAAAATAAATGTTATCTGTTTTATAGGTTTTTTTTTTGAGAAAAAAATCTTTTTTTTATAGTTATGCCCCTCACTTTTCTCATTTTTGAAAATAAAAGCAATAAAAAAAAGCAAAATTCAAGCAAAATTCATAAGGGTAAATTGGGAAAAGTAAAATGATGGTGATGCTCAATTTTGAAAAGATGACAACATTTTGGGACAAGCTAAAAAAGAAAGTAAGATAGATAAAATGGGATAGAGTATCAATATCTACCTTAGAGACAGATCAGATTATGTGAAAACGTGCACCATGCAAAAATTATAAAACATGTTTTATGATATGAAAAGTGTACTAAAAACGTGTACACCTTGCGATATGTAAAAGTGTAACTTGAGAATGGGTATACTTTATAGTTTTACGTTATGTACTTTTGTGTTCGCTTTTTCGCAGCTAAGTGTGCATTATCACTCGTTGCGGCCCCTCAACATTAATCTGTATTATTATCATATGTGCCTAAATAAACATAAAACTCTTGATTAATTGTTGAAAATAATTTTTTTTTTAATTTTTCTAAAGCAATTGGTGGCTATATATTTGTGATGGGGATGTTGCTAAAGGGCAAGAGTAAGGTCAAAAATGAAAGAAAGACGAACACCAACTTTAGGACTAAGGGGGAAAAGGGGGTATTCTTGGACCCAAAGTGATGCTTTCATCATTTTCTCAAGTAAAGTAAATTAGTAAGAGTAGACTTCTTGGATAGATATTCTTATACCATGGGAATGGATTAGAATTTAATATTTTTTTTGCGATATTGTGCTCAAATGGCATAGGTATGGTCTGTGTCTCTCTCAAATAGAAAATCACAGGATAGAACCCTAGTAGATACATGGACTCTGTGCATAGACTGAGAAAGTATGTATGAACAGGTACTACATTGTAATAGAGTTAAAATTATTAAAAAAAAAATTATTGAGAAAATTAAATACAAATTTCTTGAGAAAATACAAACAAAATGGCCCCACACAGTGAGGGTTTGTTGGTGGACAGTAAATGAGACACCAAAGTCAAATGTCGCATAGTACATTAGTACGCAAATACCCTGTCGGCCAAGCCTAAATGTATTAAAAAATAGAGAAATAAAATTTAAATTTTATGGAAAAATGGATATAGATTTTATATTTCATTATCTGATTAGTGAAAGCTCTAAAGATTTTATAAAGAAAAAGAAATAAATTATTTTTTTCTTGAATTCTAAGAATTGAAACTTCACAACCAAAAAAATAAAAAATTAAAATTAAAATCATCTCCCACTAATCCAACATGAAAATTCACAATTGTTGAGGAAAATGATTTTTAGTGACATGAAATGGTTCTCTCAAATGAGAGATTGGGACTTGGAAGTCATGGATTCGAGTAGTTATGAACATATATTACATTGTAATAGAGTCAATAATACTCAAAAAAAAGTTTAAAAAATCTTTTTTTTTTCCTTTCTTTCTTTCTTATTCCAAAATAAAAAAAAATTCAAATTCAAATTGAATTTCACACATTTTAGCCCAGTACAAGCTTGAACTCCAATTATTGAGCCCAATGTGGGTCACGTCAGGTAGATTTCCATAGTATCCAAAATAGTTGGTCCAGCATCTATGTATAAATCCAAAGTCAAAGTCCAAACACATCCCTAGGTTAAATTACACTCCGTATAATGTTCACTGGAAATTTATTTTTAATATATTAAATATTTATTTTCAAATAATCAATTAAAAATAAATCTCAAAAAAATAAACATGTATTCCGTAATACAAAGTAAATCTTAAAAATGTACATATAATACACAAAAAAGTAAACTTATATATTAGTAGCCCACCAATTGTATCCCTTGTCAAATTGGTTGAAAAAAATGAAAAAGGAAGTGTGGCAAGTAAAGATGCTGTCAATTAACAATATAAAAATATTTATTAGCTAAACTAATCTCATATACCGCAATACCAACACATAAAGACAAACAACGAAGAGAATCATGTTATACCTGATACAATCAAACAAGTGTAACGAAACGTAAGCCCTAGTATTAACAATATCTAATATAACCCATTACATCTATGTATTCATATCAAACACAACACGATACCAATAGTGATCAGCAATTCAGCACTTTAGAATTTCCAAACTTATATATATATATACACACACACACACATATACACACACTGAATGAAATGCGGACAGGGCTCCCCGTACGGCCAGTGCAAATTGCATCATTAGGTATACACAAATTCACCACACAGTGTTAAAAATGCACCAGAATGAAATGCACCACACTTAATGATGCACTTATGTGTACCTAATGGTGAGTGACCGCACAGTCGCACGAGAAACTCTGTCCGCACGGGAACGCTGACACTATGTACATATATATATATATATAAAGAAAAAAAAAGACAAGAAAGTAAAAAGGGTAAAGGGAATGGAACTTGCAACTGTAGGTAGAAGACCAGGGGAATTTGGTCCCCCCAAGGAAGAACACACCAGCCATTCTGTAAATCAACAAGTACAAAGTAGAAAGTAAGGGCAACAGTGGAGAAAAGCGGGTAAAGTGCTCACAACATTTAAGGCGGGCCTTTCTTTTGAATTCTACACTACACAACACAAAAAGCAACACTTCCCCACTCTCCCACCAATATGAAACCCACCTTCCCATTAACCCCCTAACCAACCGCCCCCTAACTGCTCCCCCCTTCTCCTTCTCCTCCTTCTTTCCCTCCACTATTCATATCACCTTTTCACTCCCCCTAAGGAAAATCCCAAGAAACCATTCTTCCACTGTGTGAAATGATGAAATGGAAGAAAGACAGAGCTTCAGCTTCTGCTTCCTCATCATCTCATCACTCCCTCATCACTCATGTGTTTCCGGTTTCTTGGTTTTCAAAGTTCAAGCAAAAGAATCTGAGCTCTCATCAGTATCAAGCCACAACAAAAGCTATCAAGCATAAAGGTGTGGGGAAGCAGGACTTACCTTCTCCGAGCTTGTCGGTGCATAGTTCCGGGTTGAAGGAAGGGAGATTTTACAGCAGAGAGGATGATCCTTACTGGAGGCTTTCGTTTAGCGAGGACAGGATTGAAGGCGAGAAGAGTACAGCAACAGCGGGCAGGAATTCCTTTTCTTCTGCTTCAATCAATGAGCTTGAGGTTCCATTTTCCAGAATTGTAGATCCCATGGTTAATGGGAAAACAAAGTCCCTGAAAGATGAAAAGTTAAGGAAAATGAGCAGAAGAGCATTAGAGGAGAGACTAGCAGAAATGGAAATAGGATGTAATGGAGGAGGAGAAGAGATCATACCCAAGTCAATCGAGAAAGATATATTCGAAATTGAACCAGAAAAGGAAGTCCAAAGGGACTACTTGTTTGAGGGTTCAAGTTTGGAGGAAAGCAATCCAATTTCTGAGGAAGAATTTGGATCTGAGAGAGATAAGTTGGAAGAAATGAAGATCAATCAGGAAAGGAAATCCATTCATATTCCCAGGCATTACCAGAGGAGAAGGAGAAAGCAAGGTGTCAAAGTTGGAGCTTATTCTCCCAGAACAGTTGCCAAGATTGAGTGCAAGATCAAAGCTTTGGAAGACATGAAGAGGTCAAGGATGAAGATGAGAAAGAAGATGAAGGAGAAAGACAGAACAGCCTTTGACAGCTTTGCTGTGGTGAAGAGTTCATTCAACCCAGAACAAGACTTCAAAGATTCAATGGTGGAGATGATCACACAGATAGGGATCAAACAGCCAGAAGAACTCGAAGAGCTCTTGGCATGTTACCTGACATTGAATTGTGATCAATACCATCATATCATCATCAACGTCTTCCGGCAGGTATGGTTTGAGCTGAACCAAGCCTATGTCAGTGCTCATATCCAGAATAACTTCTGCTGTGATCATCTTCATAAGCTTACTTAAAATGCTGTAAATAAATATTATGTACTTCTCTAAACTAATGCATTTTGTTACTGGAATCAGCTGAGCTTGAAACTATGCAAGAAGTTTAATTTTCATAGACATAAACAGAACTCACCAGAAGTTTAGGTAATCATTCCTTAACCAGCCAAGAATTTATGAACAACTCCATCAATTTCTATGATGCTGCATCCTGGCTCTTTTAGTCACCCCCTGATTCCTCATCTTCCGTTGAACTTCCATGGCTTCATCCCATCTTCCCATCAAGGAATGAACATTTGATAGCTCAACATAACCAGAGCTTACCTGGGGATTGGATTCTAAAAGCTTAGTTGCAATGGATTAAGCCAATTCAACATGGCTGTGGTTTCTGCAAGCACTCAAAAGGGATTCCCAAATGGCAGGAGCATCTTCCAGTGGGATTTCCCTCACAAGTTCTTCAGCTTCCTTCAAGAATCCAAACGAACCTGCCCAGTAGATCAACCATACAACCATAATGCTGAATAGCAGGCTGAATTTCATAATCAGAAACCATTGCATGAAACATCTCACGGCCCTTGTTTAACAATCCGACCCTTGTTTAATAATCCTCCATAGCTGCAGGCTGACACAAGACATACAAAAGTGACTCCATTGGGTTTAATCCCACTAGCAACCATTTCACCAAAAACCTCCAATGCCTGCTCTGCTAAACCATGGATGCTTAGCCCTACAATCATGGAATTCCATGTGCTAATGCCCTTTCTCACTGTACTTCCAAACACAATTTCAATGGCTTCCCAATATCCCCACACTTTGAGTACATATCAACAAGAGTGGTAGCAAGAAAACCTCTATCCTGAATTTCGTTATTAATGTAAGCACGAATCCACTTCCCTTGACTCAAACCTCCAACACCAGCACAGGCAGACAGAACATTCACAAGGGTACAATCATCAGGCTTCATATCTGATCTCTGCATATCCTTGAAAAGCAATATCACTTCACTAAGCATACTGCATACCCACTTAACATCGCATACCCAGAAAGCATAAAATTCCGAGACTCAAGATTCTTCTCAGGCATTTCAGTGAACAGCTCGCGTGCAAACTCAGTCAAACCCAGTTCTGTATGAACACTCAATAATGCATTCCATGCAATCACATCATCAGTCAGTGACCTATCAAGCAAAGCACGCGCTTCTGCAAAGCAAAGCATCTAGATTTCGCATACACTTGAATCAAAGTGTTAAATACGGAGTACATAATTATCATATAACAGTCCATTTTTTATCACTAAGCTATGTACTTGCTGTCCTTGTTTCACATTCCCAGTAGCAGCACAGGCTAGTAGCATTGGCTCGTATCCTGGTATTGTACATATACGCATTGAGCTGGTGAGTATGGTAAAAAATAGACCGGGCATACGAGAGAGAGTCGGCGGTAGTAGTGATGGTGGTGGCCGCCGCCGTTAGGAGGCAGCTGGCGGCAGAAAAGTCCAGTTTTGAGCTTGCCGGAGCTCTGACATGGAAGCGGCCGTTTCAGTAAAGGAGACCGAAATATATATATATATATATATATATATATATATATATATATAGAGAGAGTTTTTTCCTCTTTTGGTCCTATGACTTTAGTGCTTCCGTCAATTTAGGTACATGAACTTTCATTCATGACATAAATAGTGCTTGACTTTGATTTTGTTTCCACTTTTAGTCCTTGACTTTGATTTGTTTTTCAATTGTCTTTTTGGCCATCCAAGCGACAACTTTTAATTGGAATCAACAAACTATTGTGCCATTAAGGTAAAAGTGTCTTTTGATAAAGTTCTAAATATATTTATAAATAAAATCAGAGAAAAAATAAGAAAAAGAAACATTATTTGCTTGTTTTGCTTTGCTTTTTAAGCAACAACTTTTAATCAGAATCAACAAATTGTTGTGTCATTAAGTGTAAAATTGTTTATTCATAAATCCCTAAATACATTAAACGTTATTTACTCTTAATGGCACAACAGTTTGTTGATTTCGATTAAACGTTATTTACCCTTAAGTCCATAGTATATATATATTTTACTATGGACTCTATCAGGAAATAGTATCTGTATATTTGTCTATTTGTTGTAACTAGAGTCAATATTTCACCACTGAAGCCTGTAACATTTGCTTAAGGAAAGCCACAGAGGTACCAACTGAACACCTTGGCTAGAATCGAAATCTTATAATGTTATTAGATTTTTTTTTAAAAGAAATCCAATAATGTTAGTGCTTTGAGCATTCTAATTTTTTCAAAGTAATTGCGTCTGAAGTACGACTCAACCAATTAAGGCCAAGAACGCATTGTGCCATTGTCCCCATAAGGGGCAAGACAACTAGATTTACCCTTTTATTATCCTATCTAACTTGAATATGAGGTTTTGAGAAAATTTTACTTTTGTGGACAAGGCCAATGATATATATCTAAGGTTTTCTGCAGAGGAAGTACTTTAACTTCCTATAGCTATGAACTTGGCCCCTTCAAATTTTCATTTTGTTTCTTTTTAAGCCTCAATGTTCATGGTTACACAAGAACCATATCAGACAGACAGACACTATATCAACACTGCAAAATGATAATACTAAATCTAAGAAAATCATGTTTAGTATTGTCTAACTACTCGTTGATCAGAAAAATCGGTTCTATATACAAGGCTTGAAAGAATATTACAAAAGACTGTACTATACGGGCTAAATTCACGATTACAAAACGTACCACATTATGTTATCTCTGCTGGTGCATTATGCTCCAACTGTTCAGCAAGGCTATTTATGTTCACATTTTTCATGCTTCTCCAAAGTTTCTTGTGGTTAACTGGATCGTTTTCCCCTTTTTTGGCATCGAGATCTTTCCTTTCTTGCTGTACTTGTGATACATTGGAAGAACCAGGATTCTCGGTGAGGAACTGTTCCCAGAACACATCGTTTACTCTTGTTGGCGCATTTGTGACAGTCCCGGGTACTACTGCTTGCTGTTGTGGAATTGGAGGTATAGCTTCGAGAAGAGGACTTGCGTTAGGCTCAGAGTTCATATCGATTCCACGAGTGTTAGCTGCTGTATCTGCATTTAGCTGTGTGTATGATATAGCGGGGCTATCTGCACAACGCCTAGATTCGTCCAATTCAGTTTGAGCGACGTCTTGTAATATATTATCCCAGAAGATCAAAGAAGACTCGAGCTGATCTAACAGCTTGTTGAGTGTCATGAGAGAAATTGAACTCGTATTTTCTCGGGCCAAGTGTTGAGAGGAGCTCGCTTGAGTATCTGCCATGGCTGTTTCATCATGAAGGTTACTATTTCCCAGCAGCCTTCTCTTTCTGCAAGGCAGTGCTGATTGTGGCACGAGGCCTAATGCGAGCTCCGGTTTATCCAACGCCCGAGCTAAGGATGATAACATGCTTTTTTGCTGCTTTTCTGCATCACGTAGAAGCTCAGCTACCCGTTCTAGTTCCAGCTCAAGTCCTCGCTGATCTTGTACATGTCTTTCTAGTTCTGATTGAAGCAATTCATTATCACGCCTCAACTTTTCAATATCATCCTTATATTTTCGTCTTTCTGATTCACTTAATGAAGATGAATGGCTATGAAGATTCTGGGCAGAATGACTGTAAACTGGCTTGCGCCTGTGGATGTTCTTCAAAAGCTGTGGCTCACCTCTAACAAAGTCATCATTTGCAAATTCCCAGTTTTCAGGATCAACTTTCTTGAATCCCTGATTAACAAGAGAGATAAATCGAGCATGAGAAATCAACACAAGATCAGTCTATTAAACCTAGATCACATAGATTCAATCAACACAAGGTTAGTCTATCAAACCAAGATCACATAGATTCAATCAATACAAGATTAGTCTATCAAACCAAGATCACACTGATTTAATCAATACAAGAATAGTCTATCAAACCAACAAAATTTGGTCGGTTGTTAACTTGGTAACCACAAGGTTACAACAACGGCCTATTGCCCTTCATGATTTGAGCCGGTCAACTATGGACAACCTAGACTGGTCCTTTGCCAGCTGGATCACAAAGCGGGATTTAACCCGCGCACACTCTTGGATAGTGGCTGCAGGTTTCCCTCGTCACTCAAAAATACAAGAATAGTCTATCAAACCAAGATCATACAAATTCAATCAACACAAGATTAGTCTTTCAAACCAAGATCACACGAATTCATGAAAAAAAGTATGATATCCATACATAAGTATTCAGCTGTCTGATGAAGCTGGAGAAGTTATTGTGCTTGAAGAATCTGGGCAGCAAATCTCGGGCGAATTCGGGAGGGTTCCAGACAACAAAACTCTTGTTGTTCTGACTCCAGGAGACAATAGAATCAGTGGAGGAATCATCCACCATTTCATAAGTCTTGGCAATGAAAGGAGGCAAAGCATTGATGCTACAAGGATCTTCATCCATCATAACTCAGACTCAAGACAAATAAATCCCAACTGATAAAACTTATAAGCAGAACCAAATCAATTCAAAGATGAAACTAATATGCTTTCTTGAACCATTTCTAACCTCCTCCTACACCCCAGATCTTCAATCAAACAAATTTCCACAAAAAAATCACAAGATGTCTGTGAGCTCAAAGTGTTTCTGCACTGTCAATCCAATGAAACTTCCATTAGTAAAATTTCAAACTTCTCATGAACTCCCCACCAGTCCCCTTACCAAATAGTCATTAAATTAAAGGTTCCTTCAAAGCAAATCTCAAAAAGTCAACTTACAGATACCCACCATCTCCAATCAATTCAATCTTTATCAGCAAAACATCACAAATCCACATTAAAACTGGAAAACCATCAAACAGAAGCTTGCCTCTCTCTGCTCGCACAATACAAACAACAGACAATAGTTAAAAGACTAACAGAATGAAGAAGAAGAAGAAGAAGAAGAAGAAGAAGAAGAAGAAGAAGAAGAAGAAGAAGAAGAAGAAGAAGAAGCAACTGTAAAGAAAGTCAATTTCTTTCAAACATATATTTCAAAGTCGTTAAACTTGTCACCTTCTCCTTTTCTTCAAGCAAAAGAATCAAATTTCAGTCTTGAAACATAATCATATCATCCATACATATAATATTTTGAAAAATGTGTGCCCAAACCCCCTGATTTGATATTTTAAACAAATATATTTTGTAGAAAAAATTACTTGTATAAAATATTTTATACCAAATTTCATATAAATATATATCATAAGAAAAAGATATGCATTACAAACTGCATCAAGTACAAAAATTGATAGAGATATAGCATTAACATACAGAGCAGAAACGTCACTTTCCCAAAGAGCTCTTTAGCCTTAAGGGAATTGGTTTACCATTTTGAGAGTGGAGAGCGGTGGGAGGGTGAGGGTTGGTGTTGTAATAATTCCTATGCGTGTCAACTGTGAACTTGCTGAATATTATATATGAATTTATCGCGATAGTTGAGAGTGTGGAGTATGATTCAGACACAGGAAAGTCATGAATCTGATTTTTATTAATATTAGCTTAGTCAAATTTATCACACAAAATTTATTAAATATACACTATTGAGTTATTTAACTTGATGTTATATTATCCAATAGCATGATATGCAAATAAGTATTAAAATTTTATATTTATTAGATATTTAAGTTAAAAATATGTTAATCTTTCATCTCAATTAGTATGACAGGGGAAATGACGATTATGATCAAATTCTATTGAAACAATTTATAAAAAGATTCTAATTGCACATATTTTACTCGTTTAATGATATAAATACAAAATTTTTAGTACAGTAACTTAATTACACATAAACTATAAGCTTAGTGACCTATTTATTTATTTATTTGAATAAGGAGTATATTTTTGTAATGACCCAACAATTAATGCATTTTGGGCCCAAAAGTGAGTAACCTTTTGACACATGCAATTCTTAAACATTCAAGATTAATGCTTCCTGTCTTAATGCAATGTAATATAGACGTGCGCAGGTGACACAAGGCCCACAATAACGATGAGAGGGGACTTTTTTCTATGGCTACAAACTAGGTAGTAGTCAGTATATAGATAATTACATTTAAAAAAATGTATTGAACATTTTGTTTTTTCAATGAGTTTTGTGTGTCTTATTTTTAAAATAAAAATTTAGTTTTGATAGTTCAAGTATGCTGCCAGGCCATTTTTTAAAATTAGTCTCCAAATTGTTTGATTGCAACCTTACGACTTTCATGACATATCATTTTTATTATATTGGTTCTTGATAGAGTAAATTAGACATAAAGTGGGGGTCCAAAGTATGCTATGGTGTGAATATATAATTGGAGATGAGAATATATTAATTGAAATAATAAGAGATGATCGATAACTCGATCAGTCTATAAAATTAGAGTAGCTTAATGACTTCAATCACCATATAGTACTTGTATTAATACAAATAATAGTATGAAGTATATTTGCATCGTGTCGTTAGGATAGTAAAGGGGTAGACCAGACTTGGCGGGCCAGCTAAGCTCCCCACCCCCACATACTGACATACACATACATATTTAGAAAAGTGTATTAGTAATTAGTACATTGTATAAATGATTTGCAAAATATGTATCAATATTAACTCTTAAATGTGATTGAATTTTTAAACTTTCAATTATTTTTCTATAAATTATCTATTTATATAAAGAGGGTTTCGTGACGTTGAGATACAATCGGATGCGAAGAATGTGATTCATTGGATCCAGGAGGGCTCTTTTGGTCGTGGACCGGTGTGTCAACTCATTGATGAGATTAGCGGGTGGACCACTAAAGACTAGAGAGCCATGCAATGTGATGAGAGGATGGTCTTCGCTGAGTGCCCAATTGTGAGTGAAGAAGCGTATTTTGAAGACTTGGCGCAGATTACTTGCATGCGCAAAGTGGTGGAGTCAAACTAAGTTTTGGCTCACCAGGGGTCTCCCCCTCCCTTCCAAATTCAAAAAATTATTGGATTTAACAAATTATATTGATTTCTATTTAAGCTATCTAAACTATTTGATTATATAATTATTAAATTTTAAAATTAGTTTTTAATTGAAAGAATAAGAGATAATCGATAACTCAATCATTCCAAAAAGTTTGAGTGGCTTAATAGCTTCAATTAGCCTATAGTACTTGTGTTAGTACAAGTAATAGTAAGAAGTAGAATAGTATTTGCGTATATGTGAAAAATCCTATTTAGTTATTTATACATGAGTTAACCGCTAGCACCATGATATATTGTAACAAGTTGTCATAATATAATGCATTTTGATTGGCAAGTAAAAACGCTAGAATTGTCAAAATAGACTAAGTATACATCGCCTCAAGCGACGGGCTTGGTAAGCCACAAGGGCCAACCAAGTCCCCGCCTCCCTACCCCACATACACACATATTTAGCAAAGTGTATAATTTGTAATATATATATATATATCAAATATTAACTTTTAAATGTGATTGAATCTTTAAACTTTCAATTTTTTTTTGAAACATTAAACTTTCAATTAATTTTTTATAAATTATTTATTTATTTTAAATTATTATTGAATTTAACAAATTATATTTATTTTTGTTTAACCTATCTAAACTATTTTAGTATATAATCATTATATTTTAAAATTAATTTTTGATTAAATTTAAATTTTAAAGATTTTGGCTGGCCGACTAGCAATATCTTATGGGCCTGACAAGGTGAAAGATACAAAATCTCATTTTTTTTAGACCCGTCAAAATGACAGGTCGACCATTAAACAACTGAAGTAATCGTTATTCTCATTTAAGAAACACTCAAAATGCTATTCATTTAGATACTTTGTTCTCAAATTAAACACAAAAGCTAGACATTTTGTTTACCGTACATAAGGAGTCATCCTCACCTTGAGAGGTAGTTCTCACACGGTCATTAATGAAACTCGATCCCAAATTATTATTTTTAAATTTCACTTCTGTAACTAATTGAATTATCCATGCTAGTAGCATAACTAATTTAGATACTTGCTTTAAAAAAAAAACTAATTTAGATACTTCGTTCAACGATGGATGGAGAAACTAATACCTTAAACCCTCGGTTATGATGTAGTGAACATTAATAAAGTAATTTATTACTACTTTAATTTGATCTCTAGAAATAGTGTAACATTAATTAATGTCAAAAGTAAAAATTGTGTTAATTCGGAAAGTAATCCGTTAAATTGCCGAAAACATTCTAGATCCGCGCCCGTGAACAGAACACTAGTACAAACGCGTTTACTATACGGTGTCGTTCCGGACACGCATAGAGTAAAACCTCTCTTTCTCAGCAACTACCTCTACCCCCCACCCCCCCACCCCCCCCCCCCCCCCCCCCCCCCCCCCCCCCCCCCCCCCCCCCCCCCCCCCCCCCCCCCCCCCCCCCCCCCCCCCCCCCCCCCCCCCCCCCCCCCCCCCCCCCCCCCCCCCCCCCCCCCCCCCCCCCCCCCCCCCCCCCCC
>NC_044925.1:24741832-24823141 GCF_003576645.1 Ipomoea triloba | reverse complement strand
CCCCACCCCTAACCCCTAACCGCCCCACCCTCTTTTAAAAGACGCAACACGTGCACGACCCGCATTCCCAGGACATGTGCGATTAAATAATTATATTTTCAAAATGGCAATTCCGTAATTTCCTCCACCTTCAGTGGCAATTCTTCTCCACCTTAAATATATACACTGCTAAGTGCTAACTGCTTCGCCCCCTTTAATGACTTTTATTTAGCTGCCGGTCGGTCCAGGTGTCGTCGTCGTCGTCGTCGATTTGCTATTTTATTCGGTTAGGAATCCCGGTCGGTTTCGTCGGAGAAGAAGAGGAACGGACGGACGGCGCCGCGAGATGACGTCGGGGACCAGGCTGCCGACGTGGAAGGAGAGGGAGAACAACAAGCGGAGGGAGCGGCGGAGGAGGGCGATCGCCGCCAAGATCTTCGCCGGACTCCGAATGTACGGCAACTACAAGCTCCCCAAGCACTGCGACAACAACGAGGTGCTCAAAGCGCTGTGTAAGGAAGCCGGATGGATCGTCGAAGAAGACGGGACTACTTACAGGAAGGTAAGTGATATATCAGTATATGGAGAGAAATATTTATTCGTTCAATTGATGAAAATTGTGCAGGTGGGGCGTAAGTTAGCTGGGATAACTTGCGCCGGTGGTTTAGATCTGTGTGATCTATGCGGAGTAGGATTTCGTTTATAGGCCTAGAGGAGTAGAGGTATCTATAGGTTTTATGTCTAGCGAAGAGAGTCTGATGCCTATGGATGCTAAAGTGCGCTTTATTAGCTCGGTGAGGAATCGCGGCGACGAAGTGTTGATTTGGTCTTGTGTAATGTGTACTCGTTGAATTTTTCCGGTTCACCGTGATGTTAAAATGCGCGGTTTGTTGTTCCGGCGCGTGTTGATCAGGTCAGTAGGAGTGTCACTATGTTCATTAATCGAGGGAACAGTGTTTAAGCTTCTCCAGTTCAATCACAGCTCGGGGAATCTTTTTCTCATAATGACGGACGGTTGAGATTGTCTGGTTCCTGTGCACCAGGCGCACGATAGATCACTTTAGGCGGATGAAATTTCATTTTCCATTTTAGTTTTCCGCACGAACATCAATGGATTCCCCTGTCTCGTATTATTCGCTCTGTAAATTGATACTCCGTATTTTTACCTCTCGACGTTTCACCTTTTAACCATTCACCCCTTAAAAGACGAAAATGACCCTCTGTTCTCCCTCCTTAATCTTCGACTATTTGGCCGTTGGAGAGATCCAATCTGTTCAGATAGTGGACAGTATGGTCTTTTTCACTGTTCAGAATTCGCCTGCTGATTTCTCTCCCGGGGTTACCTAGAAATTTTTACCGTTCTCTGATTGCTCAGAGCTCGGTACAGGTGACATCTCTGACTTCTGGGCCTGCCAGTACTTTGCTAGAAGCCTAGAATAGGATGACGATGACCTCGTCAAGCTACAGTAAATGAGTAGGAGAAAATTCCATGGAGGGCCAATTTGGGTATTTGCAGTTAGGAATATAGGTGGTGTGAATTCTGACTTTTCCCCCATCCAAAAGTGTTGGTGTAATGGTACTCCTTTTTGCATCTGAACTCGAGTGTTGGATTTAATGGGATTTGCGGTGGAGTATCCTTAGTCAATTTGTGGGCCTGTGCTGTTCTTGAATTGTGGGGGTTGATATAATAAACATATTGTTACTTGTTGTCATAAAGTTGATAATGCATGATTAAAATATGAGGGAAAGGAGATAGCAAATCTTTGGATTCCGTTTGATTATTATTACAAGTAATGCTTATTAGTTGAGGCTGTAGAGCGTGTGAACATATTATTGTTTAGATTGGGTGAGGGAAAGCTGTAGATGAGGTAGCGTGTATAATCATAGAGTTGACATTATTATGAGGTATGCCCATCCTTTTTTCAAAGGCTGTTGGGATGACAGGGTAACACATATTGCTTATGTTGATAGTGATATGGTGGTGGTGTGCTTTATTAGTATTCTTTTTCTTCTGGGCTCTGCATATCTGGGCTGTGTCCAGTTTGTGAGCATGTTGAGCTCTTTTTCATTATTATATTGCAACAGTGGTGGTCGGGGAGGAATCATAATAGGATTGAACATAAATGGAAAAAGCTACTTTTTGGATAATCCCACTTCATCTGTTTTCTAAATTTAGTCCTAGTTCAGACCCCCTTCAAGGCTGAGTTGTTTTAGTACCTCTTATGGATAAAATCAGTTGGAATTTCAGTCGGTCACACTTGTCTTTTTGACAAGATGGCTGCAATGTAAAATTTTCAAATTTTTATTCTTTTTTGGTTGATGGGTAAGTGGATAAGAACTATAAAGGGAAATGAAAAAGAAATGTGGGATGGCAGTTAATTGAGGTAAAATTGGAGTATATTTTTAGGCCACAACCCAATTTACCATTTATGTTAATATGGAGTATTATTACTTTTTGACCATCATATTATATTATAGATTTTGATTTATAAAGTTGGTCGGGCAATTGACTTGATAACTACGGGTTCCGAGTTCTTTGTTGGTCATCTTGGTTTGAGCCCTCGTCAGCTATAGGCAACCTATGCTGCTTTTTTTCCTCGTGATCCTTTACTAGCTAGGGTCACAAGCGGGCTTCGCCTAGAACGAAAATTTTGATTCAACACTAACTTCTTATATTCATGGTCACACCTATTTTATCATGAATTAATAAAATGAAACCATGTAATTATACACGAATTTGTGTGGATGTAGCATTGTTCTTATATTAATTGGCCTTGTGCAGTAGCATCTCGTTTTAAAGAGCTATTAATTTTTTGAAAGTATATACAGCTTATTCTTGCAAGATTTAATAACATAATGATCATGATTGTATGATAGAAGTAAATTTAGATATTGCAGTGGATTTGCATGATCTTTAGAGGAAGTAACTCATGAAATCTAATTACAGATTTACAGACTTCCCTATCTTTTCTAAATGTGTTGATCATATCATCTTTTCTACAGGGATGCAAGCCTACAGAACGCATGGATATTATGGGCAGTTCAGTATCAGTGAGCCCTTGCTCATCATACCAGCCTAGTCAAGGTCCATCCTATAATCCAAGCCCTGCATCATCCTCCTTTCCTAGCCCAGTTTCATCCCGCTACATTACCAATAACAACAATGACACTGATCCCAACTCTCTTATTCCCTGGCTTAAAAATCTTTCTTCCGGTTCATCCCCTTCTTCATCCAAGTTACCCCATCATCTGTACATCCCTGGGGGTTCTATTAGTGCTCCAGTCACTCCACCTTTAAGCTCACCTACCGCCCGTACACCAAGAATGAACGATAATTGGGATGACCCCAAGGTCAATTCAGCATGGCCAAATCAACATTATGCTTTCCTCCCATCTTCTACCCCACAAAGCCCTGGCTGTCTAACCCCACCTGACTCTGGGTGGCTTTCCGGTGTACAAACCCCCCAAGATGGACCTTCATCCCCAACATTTAGCCTTGTCTCACCAAACCCATTTGGCTTTAAGGAACCACTATCAAATGGTGGATCACGGATGTGGACCCCAGGGCAGAGTGGAACATGCTCGCCCGCAGTTGCAGCAGCTCTTGACCGTTCAGCTGATGTACCCATGTCAGATGCAATTCAAGCTGAGTTTGCATTTGGCTGCAACGCTAAGGGTATAGTTAAGCCATGGGAAGGAGAACGAATTCATGAAGAATGCATCACTGATGATCTCGAGCTAACTCTTGGGAACTCCAACACTCGGTAAGTTATAGTGCAAGCTATTTGTGGCTCACTAGAGCATTTCCACTTATCATTCGCACAAAATACACCATCCCTTAAAAATGCAGCATTATTCTATTGTGATAATTAATTTTTTAAAATCTGGTTTGTTGCAGATAAGGTGTGAAGAAGCAAAGCAGAGTAAAAATACAGAGTAGGAGCATTTCTTTGTTTGTTAATTTTTTGTCTTTTTTCTTCTTCTTTTCCAAAAGAAAACCGTAGATTGAACTATGAATTGCTCATTTGATGGCTTTATCTAAGCGCCTGTTTGTTGGGAGTATCCATTTTCTTCTTGTAATTTTATTTTATTTTTTCAAATTCTTTTTTCTTCTTCCTTTCCCTTGAAGGTGAGGAAGTGACTTTTATGTAGTTCCCCGTTTTGTAAGTATTTGATGAAACTGCTGATTTGGGATATCATATATGAGCTGTTTGTCTCAGTTTCATTTTCTTTGTTAAAGCTTAAACAAACATTCACAAGCAGAAACTAGCCCATTTAATCATTCAAATTAAATTTAATCTTTCTGAAATTATTGGAGCGTTCAATTTGTCAGTGAAGACTCGTTGGAGTCATACTGCACTGCACACAATTTAGAGTATTTGAGTAGAGGCTATTTACATTCAACTAAAGAATTGCTATACAGTTGAAATCAACACAACTATTTACATATCCTTGAAGGAATGGGAATCTTCAGCACTCCTCAAAGCTTCTGGTATAACTCCGCCAGTGCGCGGTAAAGGGTGGCTGCAGCAGGTGGTCTCGGCCATGAGCCAAGAAGAATATCAGCAGCACTTACTGACTGACTGCCATAGAATCTTGAGTTTTCTCGGGACCGAGTTGTCACCACACTCCCTTCTAGAGAAACTCCGACAAAGGCACCTGCATAGCAGATAGTCAGATAGATACAAATCATACAATAACGAATATGCTTTAAGATCAGGCAAAAACAAATGTTGTTCCGCTATTAGTAAATAATGTCAAGAACACACAATAGTCATAAAGGATCAGCCCAACTGCAATAGGAGAAATAAAAAACTGTAGTGTTATTACATTATAATACACATACCTTTACTGCAGCTATATGTATAGCAAGCAGAGTAGCCTCCAGTACCAGCACGTACATCCGCTTCAGCAGTTCGTCCAATGACTCCTGCAGCTGCACTCACGCCTGCTCCAATTGAAATATGTGCCTCACCGCTAAATGTCTTCACAGCATCATTAGTTCGCAGAACAATTATGAAGTCAGTCAGCTCTCCTCCAGCCTGCACAATGCATATTGAAAAAAATCATATCATTACAAGGGCAAAATTGGAACACACACACAGAGCACTCCAGTGAAACTTTACGGTGAGTGGACCAGACTCCAGATATTGTGTTAAAGCTTACCAAAAAACTGTTAAACGAAAGTAACTAGAAATTCACAGTTATTGGACCAGACTCATTAGATTTTAGTGACTGGAAGAAGCTACAACTGTGGTTTCGTGAACCATCATTATAGGATTGAATGTTGAAAAAACTCAACATCAGCATGAAATTTTGGAAGCAAGCATGCGCTATAAATAAAATTCTAATAATTCTATTGGAGCAATGAATCACAGCAAAAGCATCACTTGTTACTTCACCTGAGCACCCCATCCCACACCGAAAGAAGAAATGGCTGAGGGGGGAGACCATGAGCCATCTTCCCTCCGAGCAACTACCAGTCCAGTTCCAATGTTGTACGTAACCATTACTCCAACTTTCACTACTGTGAGTATTGCAAGGCCATGAGCACCACGAAGAATAGCTTCTGGAATTCTCTTCTCATGCCCCAAAGAACCAACCTGAAACTCCAAACAATCAGAGTGGTTCACATATTACCAACAGATTAATTTAATCAGGAAGATCTCCAATCTAGCGAACCGATAAATTGATGTCTGAAAGCAATATGTATCAAGAATTTTCAAACACGTGAGACTAAAGTTCATATCGAGTTGTTTTAAAATGTAAGAGGAACCTCCAAGATTAACCATGTGAGAGGTAGCTGGAATGCAAATTCAAAATCAACTGATTAGAACAGTCACTCTATAGTTTGTTTTACATGATTAGTAGTGGGAAGACCTAGAATATGCAATTTATGCACAAGAAAGCCATATTCATACCGTATTATAGCTCCGAATTGTGTTGGTAGCCTTGTAAATTTCATACTCCATTGACTGTCCCCATGGGAAATTTATCCAGGACCTTAGTGTGCTGAGATCTGTCAAATCATGGGTTGGCAACTGTGCAGCACGGCTTACTTGATCCATTAAGTATGCCTGGACTGACTGAAGACGTACAGAGCATACATCACACACTCGCTGTGGTTGTTCTGTGCGAAACTTCTCAGGCAATAGGCTCCTTCCTCTAGTACAGTCACCACAAAATATTCCTCCACAAAAGCGACAGTGATGCCTGCTGCACATGATAGGGTGAAACCGAACGCTACACAGCATACAGGAAGAAGCTGCACTATCAGGCAGCCATTTGGGTGGCTCTGCCTCAAGAAGTTCTCGAGTACTACCAAAATTAGCCTCTGTGAGAGTTTGAGCCATCTCTTTCCAAGCCTGCTCCACGAGGTGGCCAGATATCCATGAAATATTGCAAATATCACCTGAGGTTAAAGTACTGACTTTCCCCCTAGCCACCAACAACATTTCCACCACTACATCCCACATGGTTAACTCTCTGTCTTCCCCGGAGCACTGAATGCTACCCATATCTTCTTCAGGAAAGTATTCCTCTTTTGAGAAGAAACCTCTAGTCCACTCTTCATGGTCACTTTCTGACAATGGAGGAACAGAAACAGGTATCCAAATCCCAGTTTCTCCATAAAGTGGTGCATCATAAGAGAAGTACTTGCATTGCTTTTGAGGAGATTTGTTTGGATTATCTTCTACTGTGCTTTGATATGATTCTGTATAAGAATCTCTTGCTCTGTCTATCTGCTGATCAACAGAGAAGTTATCCTCACAGTTCTCCTTGCATGTTCTCTGAGGTAAATTGGCTTCACATTCTCCATTCTCAGTTTTAGCCACTGAGGGTTCTCCATTCTCGTGACTCTTCTTCTCTGAGCTAGGAGGTAGCTCTATCCTAGAAGCTGTAGACTGAGCCAGGTGATGGCACAAAAAAGTTTCATTTTGATTCAAATGTTCAGAAGCGTATTCCTCAGTTTTAAGCCCTTGGCCAATGTCACCCTTCCTTTCATATTTCTCCGTAAAGTTGTGTTGAGATGACGCAACCCCACTCTCTTCAGACTCCTGTTTTTCACTCTTAAGACAATAATTTTTGTCACACTCTTCAGTGTCCTGAAGAGATATTTTAGAAACAAAGTCCTCAGTTTTGACAATTTCTTGACTCACAGAGCTTTCACTCTCAGGATTCTCTAGCCTTCTATGTTGAGTTCGATATTCTTCGAGCATATCCATTTGTCAGATTATGGAACCAAAACTGGATTGAATACCACAAAAGCCTAACTCCTTTTGCACTTGAAGTCTCCAGGAATCCTATAACCAGTAGCAACATAATGCATAGGGGCTTTCTCAATCAACTGCTTCAATATAGATTTCAATATTCTACTTTTTTACACCAAACATATTCAAATATTTTAATTCAAAGCAAAAGAAATTCACCACTTAAAAAAAGCCATGTTGATACTGAAAAAACAAGTTAATGCAGTAACAAAATATCAGCAAGCAAGTAAACGTGGTCATATCTTAACCTTCCTCCATACAAATAATTCAACAAATTCAATCTTTATCCACCCAACTCAACAGCAAAACGAATGAAGGGAGGGAAAAGCTTACTATTCTTTATTTCATTTCTCTTTTCCAATCAAACCAATATAGTCACTCAACACAATTGAAATTGAATTTTTTTCAGTAAGAAACTACCTCCAAATAAGGGAAAAATTAACAATCAGGTATTATATATTCATATAGTAACCCTAAAGTACAATGCATAAATCAGTAATACCTAAACCCTAGTTATCCACTAGGTTCAGCTGCAAACCAAGTATGCACGCTTTGCCTGATAACCTGGATAATTTAACCACAAAATATGCAGCAATTATCACCTCAAAACAAGGCAAATTCAACTAAATACAGCTTCTAAGTTCAATAAAACCAAAAACAATCCAAAATACAAGAGTCTCATGATCAAATACAAAAATCTCCCGATTCAAAATCAAATATGAATACAGAAGAACGAAACATTTAAGAAAGATTACCAGTTGTCGGGAGCTTTTGAACCCTTTTACAATTCGGAGCCCCGGTTCAGCCTCGTCCTTCAGCAATGAAATTTAAGATAAGTTTTTTCCTATAATTTTCTAAATTTTTTTTTTGGTGGACCAAATCCGATCGTTGCGGGAGACAGATGCTATAAAGTAATAATACTCCCTATGGAATTATTTGGAGGATTATGATGATTCGTACAAAACAAGGGTGTTTGAGTAATTATTGGTTCATGTTTGCCTTCGCTTGCGTTTCGGGGCGTTTAATGTACAAAAATGTTTTTTTTCTTCTTCTTTAATTTTTTATATTCATTTCCGACCGCATTATTTATAATACGCAGCCGATCTATATTATATGTCTTATCCAATTAATAAGATTTGACTAAAATTATTTAAAATTTAATTTTTTATAATATGAAATATAATATTAGTATATAAGAATTATATATTTAAGAATTACATTAAAAATATTATTAAATACATAAAAAATTAAATTTAAAAATAATAAGATATATTAAATAAAATAAGTAGAGAATATAATTTGGTTAGCTAGTAAGAATTAAGAAGTAAATTAGACATGTAAAATATGATAAAGAGAGTAACTCATTATTTTTGAAAAAGAAATAATACTTTTAATATCGTTTATTATTTCCTTTCAATTATAAGCACTTTTACATTTTTTCTCTCAATTATGTTGGCATAATGTTAAAGTTTGTTGGTTTAGATGTAAAGTTTGTTAACATAATTGCCGAGTTTAGTTAACTCTAGGCCTCTAGGTACTACGTTTTAGTACATAAATGGAGATAATAATAAACAGGGTAGCGGACACCATGGCGAAAGACTCATGAGGTCTTAAAAGCATGTGGATCGAATGGGAGGAGCCACCTCCCAGCGTTGAACACGCTTTGCTCTTTGATAGTAGTAGTCTACCTTGTGAGAGATCCTCTTCCGGGGTGTCATCTATTAGACATTGGGCTTGGCCTTCATTTTGATTAAAAAAATGAAGACAATAATATAACAAATTATTCTGTGGATCCGGGTCAACTTTGCAAAGTAGACTCAAGTATAATACACAATTTACATACTAAATATTCACCAGTTGTTATGCCACGACCCGCAAGGTGGACCCAGATCTATGTTTACAATTTCATAACTATATGTTCATAATTTTATAATTCTATGTTCACACTTTCATAACTCTATTTTCACAGTTTTATAACTTCATGTTCACAATTTCATAATTTCATGTTCACAATTTCATAGCTCTACGTTCATAATTTTATAACTTTATGTTCACAGTATCAAAACTCTATGTTCAATAGTATAACACAATTTTTGAATCTATATAACAAAATTGTGAATATAGAGTTGAAAAAATTGTGAATATTGAGTAATTCAATTTTGTATATTGAGATTTAAAATTGTGAGCATAGAGTTCTAAAATTGTGAAAATAGAGTTATAAATTTGTGAACATAGACCCGGGTCTACCTTGTAAAGTGGACCCGGGTCCATAGCATAATTTGTCAATGTTCACAATTTGAATTATGAACATTTAGTATGTAAATTGTGGCGGGTCCATGGTATAACTATTGCAATAATATTGCAACCATGTCTCCATAGGGTCTGCCAATATTTTTGGGCTGGCAGATTGGGCTAGGTCCAATTACAAAACATAAGTACATTTGAAATTTTAACAAAGAACATAATGGGCCGACCCTTATTAGGCACCCCAAAATGTTGGGCCTATCCTCGTAATTTCGGCCCGTAATAGCACCTAGTATCGTACGGAGTAACAAAGAAAGAAATTGTAATTCCACGTTGAAGTAATGACATATTTGGTTCCATCTAACAACACAAAAAACATTGAAAAGACTTTCTAGTTAGTGCAATAGTGCACCCACCTTCTTGACCAATCCCTATTTTAGAATGATAGATAGATAGATACATGGGGCTCACCACTAATTCACTAAAGAGGCTTATAGCACCATTAAAATAAATCATACACCATTCATCTCAATTTATGTTTCAAATTCAGCTACCAAGATCAAAATGACAAATTATTAACAATTTTTTTTAGATGACGAGAGAAACCCACAATCACTACTCAAAGGTATATACTGGGTAAACCTCGCACATATGTGAATAGCTCACATGCATACGATACAGAAATGATAAATCACACTAGAAACATCATGTATAACGGGACTTAGTCAAGATGGTATGGACAAGAATCGAATAATTTTTAACAAATCTTTAGTACCTAGAGTACAAATATCTATATGCACCCTTAAAAGTGGTTTATGTTGTGCTATATAATCATAATTATAATTTATCACACATTTTTTTTCAATATTATAATATATTAACAAAAGTTTTACCTTTACGTAATGTATTATTAGCAAATAAAAATATAATTAAAATTCTACTCTATTAAATTAACACAAAAGTCAAACTCAAAAACTATAAGGATATGCTGGAAAATGTGCATGTGGGTAAAGAACAGCTATTAAGCTTTGAAAAAGTAAATATTATAAATAAAATGAGGTCGAGAAAATAGAAGAGAATTTGGATTCAAAGTCCTTTTTAGTATAAAAATATAGTATTTTTTCAACTAAAAAATTCGTCCATTTGGCATTATTTTTTTTACTATTAATTAATTAATTAAAAATAAAAGTTAATTATAGCCCAACACTTTGTTCAGATGACATGTAATGACTCTCTTATATGTGAGGTCATGATATCAAGTCTCAGTGGAGACGGTTAATTTGAAGGGCAAAATGGTATATCCACTAAAATTGGGCAATTTCATCAACAACAGCAAGCAATAATCGACCAACTATTCAAGACGGCGGAGCTGGTCCAGCCTGGGAACCCTGTACTCGCATAAGGGATATTGACATGGCTCAATCACCACATTTCTCTAATTGACGAGCCTTTCCAAAGACCAGCTTTCTATTGTGTAACTTGTAAGGAGACATTGCAATAATGTAAAATGTTGGTCTTTTTTGTTGAGATGGACAAATTGGGTTCATAAACTTAATACATTGGGTTCATCATTAGTGGGAATGGAAAGAACCAAAATTTACAATAATATCATTAAATTTAATGTTTACTAAATGGATATTTAACCGAATGATTAAATTTCAAATAAAATTAATAATCAATGGACTATTTATGATTGATAAGGAATAACTCTCAGGCGTATAGCCGTGTAGTCCGCTCGGTAGTACTTTGTATATATACCCTTAGGAACACGTACTTCCCAATCTTAATTGACCCCAAATGGGGTCGACCGGACCCGAGTTGAGGTGTAGATTCATCCTTTTAAGATTATTGATTGTTGTACATCGTGCCCTAAGCTCGGTCCCAACCTTAACGCTCGGACCCAGTATCCCTAGGGGAATGCTTCCAACGAATAATACCTCTGCTATTGCTCTGCCTGACCACATTGTAATTAGACTTGCCAGGAATCATCACCCACATGTACCTATTGGAAGTGCCGCCAACCGCACTAGTGTATGTGGAACGCGTGGTGGGCATGCATGTTGAACGTCTGACATGTGTTCCCTTCTAACCCCTATGAATAGTGCATTAAATGCCTATTTTGAGGACTTTAGTCTTTTTCACTAATGATACATCTTAGCTTGGAAGCCTACGAACCACTATCTAAATTACCCGAGCTCAAATACTTGTTTCATAGACTATACGTAGATGTGTTAAAGACACACATGTATTTATCACATCAATGGTCAAACTGAAATTCCATGATGAAAATTGATAAATATCAATAGTCGGGTGATCATTTATGATCCAATTAAAAGTCTGAGATGAAAATTGATAAATGTCAATAGTCAATAGATTATTCCTAAAATTAACTCTATGAAATAATAAAAAGGTTTATTTGTAATTAAAATTTAATAAAGAATCCAATACAATAATAGCATAAGTTTTATTATGCTTTGCAATGTCCTCTGATTCACAGAGTTACATGGAGTATTTTTTTTTGTTTTAGGGGGTGTATGATTCAAATATTAGAATCCCCAGTGGCGGAGCTACAATGGGGGTAGGAACCCCCACTCAGCCCACTTCCACCCCATATATAGCCCTTGTATGTATGTATGTATGTATGTATGTATGTATGTATGTATGCATGCATGTATAGTACATTTTTAAATATAAATATATGAAAACAGATATAAATAAGCAATTGATTAATTGGTTGAGTTGGTTGATGTGTTTTCTCACTTAGTGAAGGGTGAGGGTTTAACTCTTAAAGCCTTCATCCTCTTCTTGCCCCCATTGAATTTTTTTTTAGCTTCGCCACTGAGAATTGCAATGGGGATCAAATACTTGGCAATGATAATGAATTTAAGTAAGAGGAAAAACAGTGCTGAATTTAAGTAAGAGGAAAAACAGTGCGCATGTGTGGGTAGAGCTGACCGGATTAACTCGGTTAACTCGATCAAAATGGACGAGTTAACTCATCCGAGTTAGTCGTTAGGAGGGCGCCTAAGAAGAAAACCGCTGCAGTCTAGGGGCGCCTAGGCTGATTTTTGCAATAGTGATATATATATTAAAATTTCTTATTTTAATATCTGGTCGGAGATAAAGGTGAAGTAGGGGTCGAGTTTTCTTTTATTTTATTTAAAATTATTAAAATAAAAATTTTTTAATGGAGTAATCTTCACATCATACTACATCGGGAGAATATGTCATTTTTTGTTTAATTGCATGATTTTAAATTATTTAGAAACTTAATTTTAATTTTTTTTTTAGTTAAATGATTCAATTCCAATTTTACATATAATTCATTAGTGTATTTAATTTACCCCTTACTCCTAAATTGTAATTATGACGATACCACAATATAGACCACTTTTTAGGGTGCAGATTGATATTTGTACCTGAATGTCGGAATATACTATCATTCTTTTACAAATTAGGTAAAATATGGGCCATCGAGTTAAATGAGAATTATTGGTAAGTTAAGAATTAGTGGCAACTTATTGGTTAAAAAAAATATTAAAAACCAACCTAGGAATTTCGTGCAGATTTTAGTGCGGGTACCTGCCCCCACTATGAGAAGATGTTTACCTGCAGATATCATATCTCCACTTCAATAATTTATGTGGGTGTCATTAAAGCTTGGGTAAAACTCACCATCAAACTTCACATTTTATTTATAATCTCAAGGAATTTCAATGTTTTTTCTTTCTAAAAGGTTGAATTTCGAACTCCAATGATAACTTGCACATAGGTTAAACATTTGATTGCTTTGCTTATTACTACACACAAGTGCCGCTGGTGAGACCAGATCCCTGATTTTTCTTCCCAAATTTTACACCTATGACCAACTGTGCTATTCATGCGAGCACCTCCACTGTTTTTGTCACAAATACTTGGTGGAAGATGATCTATTCTATTAATAATAGTAATATGTTAAATAGGATGAGACTTTAGCATTATGATTGGGACGGGATTCGAATTTAAAACATTCTTTATGAAAAATAATAGTAATATCATCAAATCACAAGGTACTTGGTAAGACCCTGAATTATTAAACATTATGTTATTAGTGCCCCACAATAAAAACCAATTTCATATATCTCTTCGATAGAAATTAAACACGATATCAGTAAAGCAAAATCATTAACTTATTATTGACTCTATTTAATCAAATGTATCAAATAAATGATGGTGGAGGACTTAACTTTTATTATAGAATTGGTATTGTTCCACTAACTAAAAGTCTTTTACATTGTCTCTTGACCAAATATATATCAACAACATTTCAACTTTTCATTCTAATTTTGACACTATTTCTTAGCTCTATAACATGACGAGACAAAATTGCTTTAAGATAGTGTTAGGCATGCTTTTATCTCACCCCAGGTGTTAATAAAAGCACTTCCAATATCGTCATTTCTAATTAAATATGGTATTACTATAAAACTCATCAAAATAGTAAACCGTCCTTATTAAAAATGTCCACTTCATTTATCTAAATTTTTGGTACATCAGAAAAAGCAATCTAATTTAAGTTTCTAATCATTTTTATTTGTCCACGATACTTGATGAAGGCTGTTTAGATCGAAGTCTTCCAATTAAAATTGTGAGTTTTGGTAGGTTATTTGCTTAGGTGGCTAAATTGATTACCTTATCCGTACGTATAATGCTTGTCGATCTTTACACAAAATGTGTTTCACTTTAACTCGCTGCTTTTGATCTTCAAAATGTCTTTTCTAATATACTTTTATTAGAATGTGATCTTCAAGTCCATTCTCTTCTCCCATCTGTACAATATATACAAGTTGCATCCAGCTTTCTGAGCACGATCGATCAATCCATAAAAGTTAACAATCTAATAACTTTGCTAACAGTCACAAAGTATAGAGTTTGAATCCTATTAGACAGTTTCTTTAGGGTTTAAGCCTTCCAAACCGTAGATAATAAAGGCTTGCAAAGGTTTCTCCCGCCGGATGGAGTTGGCCCTCAAGTGCAAAAGTAAAAGATCGAGAGCTTGAATTGCAAGATCCGTTTGAGAAAGGGTGAAAGTTGACCATAGGGATTCACCAGTACCGAGTGGCCGAAGGGACCATTATATTGCCCAATGGATAAAAGTTACTCTAAGTATAACAGGCTAATCTTTCCCAATAACTCACCTCGACGCAAAAGTTCAACGCCTAGATATTAACCCGGTCATTAGCACTCGGGGTTGTAGTATGTTGACTATGTTACAAGAATTGGATTGATTAAGTTGTTCGCCAATTAATGAAAAAATACAAACATTTTAAAAAAAGTCTGTATATCATTGAAACACATATGGATGCATTCTGCGATTTACTTTTGGAGTGGCAAAACATAAACATGCATGCTTTGTTGAAATGTAATAATGAAGCTGACCTAGTCCTTGTCATTCTGACGTGTTCTCTATTCCTAGTCTCCGCAAGTTTGGAATGGTGATTCATACCATAGCATTGTGTTTGTCTTAATCGCACCCACTAAATCTTTATTTTTGTCGTACAAACTAAACGCTGCCTAATTTGTTTCAATTCAAGAACGAACCCATCACCTTCCCAAGTCTTCTCTTGCTGTATTTGAAGAACAGTGTTGTTTCAGGCTACTACTGTAACTGTAGTTATCTACCGCTGGAGCTCTCATACCTTTCTTTAAAAAGAGTTTAAAATTTGTACGCATGTTATAAGATTTATGTTACACATATCAATGTTATGTTTTTAATCTCACGTAACCTATATATGACCAATATTATAATCGAGGCCCTCGAGTACAAAATAACATTGGCTTGGCTTCAAAACTCTGGCCATACATCTATGTGCATCCATACGGCGTAGAGCTGGGGGTCGGTCTTATCTTGGGTATATTATTGATAGTTGTGTCTCCTTGTTGGGTTCCTTGGATTCTTGTGAGCTTAGCTTGTCTTTGTTGGCGATTTGGTCTTAAAAAGAAAAAACTCAATTTCATGATGGAGGGGTAATTTTGTCATAGAAATTCATTTTTTCTCCCATTATATATATATATATATATATATATATATATATATATAATATAGGGCCAACTAGTAGGGGTGTTAGCGAACAGAGCTTTTGACAAACTACTCATGTTCGTGTTCGGTAATCGTTCGTTTATTAAGGTAAACGAACATTAACAAACAAAATTTAGAGCCCGGTTAATAAATAAACAAAGTATGAATAATGGTTAGCTCGTTTGCTAAGAGATCGTGAACAAGCTCGTTTGTGTTCGTTTAGTAATGTTCGTAAAAGAGCTCGTTTATGTTCGTTTAGTAATATTCGCGAACAAGCTCGTTAAATGTTCATTAAATAATGTTCACGAACATATTCACAAACATATATAGTTGTGTTGTTTGTTTGGCTATTGTTCATGAACGTAGATTATGTCTTGTTCACGAATGAATTGTGTTCATCAACATGTGCAGGTGTTTGGTAATTAAGTGTTCACGAACCTCTTCATGAACGTACACAAACATGTTTGTGACCGTGTTTGTGAACCTTAACAAACATGTTCGTTAACGTTAACGAACACGTTCGCGAACGTTAACAAACACTAATGAACGCTTAACAAACGAACACGAACAAGATTTTCAAAAATCTTAACAAACGAACATGAACACGAACACTTCAAAATCCTTAACAAACGTGTTCGTTTATGTTCGGTTCGTTAACAGCCCTAGGGCCAAGCTCCAGTACAGCCTCACCATTAGGTATGTAAAAACGCACCAATAGTGTTAAAAATGCACAACAATGAAATGCACTATCCTCATTTTAGTTCAGTATAGAATCCAACTACAGAGTGTTACTATAATTCAATCATTGGTCTTAATCCCAACCCAGTTAATGCATCCAATGCAGATGGGTGAGGTATGAATCAGGAGGGAAAGACGACATCACACAAGTGCAGAGGATATGTGATCTCACTAAACATGCTTTGCTGTTTCTGAATCACTTATGCAACTCTGTCAAACTGTAAAAATAGCACACCTTATAAGGAAAACAAAGCTCTTTAAGAAGGAAAACAAAGCACCTTATGAAAAAATCCACGCACCTAAATCTTTAAACTGACGCACCTTAAGAAAAAAATCACGTACTTAAAACTTTAGGCCGACACACACCTTAAGTATATATATATATATATATATAGTCATATTATGATTATTAAGTTTTACAAGTATTAATTAATACATTTAGTTGTAAATTTATCTTAATATTAATATAATTATATATGTAATTAATGTAAATTTTATTTATTACATAAATTAAGTAATGTTATAAACTATACATTTTATAAACTTCATAATATTATAATTATAAAGCAAAAATAAAAAAATTACGTATAAATTATATTAATGTTAAATAAATTATAATTATATTTCAAACTATCATATTTACAATAATAATAAATATAAACTTATACATCATTCATCAATTAATCTAAACCTCCATTTATGAATTCCAACTAAAAATAATTAATATACCTACATTATAGTGTAATATTTACAGTAAGTTTTTAAATTATTTCATTATTTATTATTATAAAAATAATTTATTTTGTAATATATTTATTAAAATTTTATTTAAAAATGTAATAAAAAAAATACTAAAGATGAACTTACCTATAAACTCCATGTATGTTATGTTTCACAAGTCACAACACTTCTATAATAAAGAATAACTTTCAATTTGGGTTATCGGGCTAGCCCATTAAATTTTAGGCTAGCCCTATTGGGTGCCATCGTGCTTATCGATTTCGGGTTCATTCGGATAATGTTTTTTATCGGGCTAGCTCGTTTCGACCATTGACCTGTCGATTTTGATTTTATCAAGCCAGCCCATCGTGTTCGGACTAAGATTGATCGACATCCGTAGGCCAAGACTTATTCAATAAAATGGACCTCCTAGTCCCATATCCTCATCAAACACCATACATGTTACAACCATTGACTATAGGTATAATCATATGATATGATTACCTAGCACTATCACCCCAAGAAAACCAAAAAAAAAAAAAAAAAAAAAAAGAGAGGAGAAAGCTATGAAAGAAGTGATACAATTGGGGTTACTACATGAAGCATCTTTCTTGCATTGTCAAAAACAAAAACAAAAACAAAAATTTCACTAGTCATTTCTGCTAGATATTGTAGGTGGATTCCACCAGATAACATTCCACATCTAGTTTGATGTTCTCTTGGTGTTTTAAGAAGCATTAGCATATGTTTTGTCATTATTGTAACTTCTAATAATTACTATACCTTATTGAGAAAAGGTAGCAATAGATCGACAATTCTAACCATGATAAGTTACCAAAGGATGTTTCCGGCCAATATCTCTTAGTGCTACTCATTGAATTGATCCCCTTTGTTCCCAATGGGATGTGAGCTTGAGGAATCAAAATTATTTCATTCCAACCAATAAAAGCAATCAATAGTTCTCATTCACTTTCAGCATACATTTTGACTTCATTTGAAGCTTTTTTTTTTTTTTTTTTGGTAAAAATGTTATGACATGCTTTGATACAAATTGTCAAGTTAAAGCGTTTATCAATGTACTAAAAGGTATAGTTAAGAGCAAAGATAGTGGTCCTGTTTGGTAAATGACTATTAGCTGATTGAGTTAGAGAGTATGACTAGCTGATTTTAGAAGGTGTTTGGCAAATTAGCTGTTTGGTATAATTTATTTTCTCAAAAAGCTAATTGAAAAAGCGGCTTTGAACAGTTTTTTGAATTTTAACATTTTGAAATTACAAAAAGTTGATTCACCAAACACCTATATTGATTTTTCAATCAAGTCAAACATCTAATAGTAGTCAAAATTGGCTTATAAGCTAATTATTTTACCAAACAGTGCCAGTAATTTCTTTTCCCTTTATACTTGTTTCACAGTCAACACCATGGTTAAAAAAAAAAAAAGGAAACAGTCAACACCATACTTTGATGACAAGATGATGGACTCAAGTCACTCAATTCTCCAAGCATCCGTCCAAGACATTCTTTAACATATTAAGAAATGTTATACTTTAGTATTTCACCATGATTTAAAAAAAAAAAAGAATTCATTTAATACTTCAATATAAAAAAATCAAGATAATCGAGTAGTGCTTATATTAAAAAAAAAATAAAAAAAGAAAGAAAGGAATTAATAGAATGCAAATCTGGGAATATAGCATCATTCTTTATATATTTTTTCAATTGGACTATGTATCTAGCCATGATTTCTGTAGTACTTGTTCACCACTTCAAATATTATTATTATTATTATTATTATTATTTTACAAGTTTTTTAATAGAAAATTCATGCCATTTATAACATATATTGGTGATATTCATGAGAGTGTAAATAGGATGTCGTAGGATTTTCCTTTAGTCCGAACCTTAGGGATGTTGCAATCTTAAAACTCACAAGATCTTTTTTAACACATTTTTCACATGATAAGTAAATTAATTGTGATGTTTAATTCTAATTCACTGATTAAGAAAAACGTATGATCAGGAAAAAAAATAAAAGAAAAGAGAGAAAGATAAAATCCATTGGCGGCTAACAGCAAAGCTTAATTTTTAGTTTTCATTTTATTTTATTTTACTTTTTGTTGGTCTATTCATTTAATTGTAAGTGGACAATTTTAGTTGTTTATGATATGCACTAAGCTTGGTTAATATTCAACTCCTTTACTACTTTTTAATAAACTATTAGTGGCGACTGGCGAGAATATTATTTTGGTCTTTTTATAGTTAAAAGGAAGAGCGTCTAACCTTATAAATTCAAATAGAGTAATTAAAATGTGATTTATTAATAATTAGTCACTCTCAATTATTAATTATTAATATTTAATCCTCCATTGACGTCATACCCATCAAGATAAAGAATAAACTAATTGACTAAAGGATTTGATGCACCACTTAACTAATGCTATATGAGGTTGGATTTTTCTTTTTCTTTTTAAGCTATGGACCCATTTATAGTTACATTTTAAAATTAATTAATAAAATTATCTAATTTTAGTTTATAACTTTTAACTTGTGGCAGTACCAATTTTGAAATTTTCTTTTTAAAACATGGACCTCTTTTTTTGTTCTATGCATTTTATAATTAATCTTTGACTTTAAAGCTATCTAATTGTAACCCTCTACCTTTTATTTTTGAGCACTATCGACTCTGTTGGGTGCAATCGGATGCCACTAGACCACAAGGTCTTTGACTAATCTCTACCTTTTAATTTGTGGCATTTGCAATTTTGATTATTCCATTTGAAAGGTTGAATTTCTCAATTCTATTTCAAGTTATGGACCCATTTATAGTCAAATTTTTAAAATTATAAATCTTTAACTTTTAATTTGTGGCAGTACCAATTTTGATCATTCTATTAGTGATGTTGAAATTTTCTTTTTAAGCCATGGACTCGTTTATAAGTACTATACATTTTAAAATTTAAAATTCATTGAGAGTTTAAAGTTATCTAATTGTAATCCTATGTCTTTTAATTTGTGGCAACTTCAATTTTGGTTATTTCAATTTGTAAGGTTTGGTTTTTCATTTTTATTTTAAGTTATAGTCCAATTTATATTTATATCTTTTAACTTTTAATTTGTGGCAATACCAATTTTGATCATTTTGTGAGTGGCGTTGAATTTTTCTTTTTAAGCCATGGACCCATTTATAGCTACTATACATTTTTAAATCTATCTTTGGCTTCAAAGTTATCTAATTGTAATCCTCTACCTTTTAATTTGTGGTAGTTTCAATATTGATTATTCCATTTGTAAGGTTGAGTTTTTCATTTTCTTTTTAAGTTATGGATCGGAGCCATTTATAGTTACTATATATTTTTAACTGAATAATATTTTTATACAAATTAGATATCAATTTATCTTTCACACACACACACACAAACACACACACACACACACACACACATATATATATATAATATTAATCCTTTTTTTTAAATTAATATTAATCCTTATTAAGAACAGAACAAATTAAAATTATGAATGTCCTAAAAAATTTAAGCTATTAAGATTACTTATTGTTATTTTAAATAAATTGTATGCTTTGATTTATTTATTTTTAATATATATACCACACTAATATTCTCATCTTTAGAATGAAAATATCATATTTAAATAACTCAAATCCTTTTTCGATTAGTCAACACATTTATTTGTTTTCATTTAATTTGATCCTTTAATTTAGTCATACAACTAATATTGTAACCCACAAATTCCACACCAACCCCATGCAATGCAACCAAGTGACCAATAACTGACCAAGATTGCCATTTCCAAATTCCACACCAAACCACTATCCATGCACAGTCATGCTATCATGATTGCAAAATAAAATAAAATAATAAATTTATGAGATCCGTTAACCCCCAAAACCAATAAAAGTACTAAAATTGATTTTCGCATTATAAAACTCAAAAAAATTACAACCAAACAATTTTAAAGCCAATAATTAATTTTAAAATTTTCATTTTTATAATTGATGAAGACCAATTAAAATCGCTCTTTTTAAAGACCCGTAATTCTTTACAAGGTAGTATCTTTTCAGCGATCAGTCGGCCACCCATTTGGAATGGTAACAGAGGTGCCATCATACTACATAATAGTTGGCTCAAACTTTTTCAGTAAATTTTATTGTGGACCATGGTCTATGTAGCAGCGTGGATTATGAAGTATGTATCATTTTAATTACACTTTAGTTTCATTAGACAATATTGCTATGTTTTTTAGTTTCATTATAGTAATACTAAAGTTTCATTTGATAATATACATTATTACTTGAGCTCTATTTTTTGTTTCATTTTTCATACACACTAGTTTAATTATAATAATGCTGAAGTATTATTTTAGTTACACTTCATAGGTCATTTGACAACATATATGTTATAGAATGGCTCTGGATTTTAGTTTCATTTTTCACGCACACTAGTTTCGTTATAGCAATACTAAAGTATCATTTTAATTATACTACAATTTCACTTGACAATAATATGCTCTGTTTTTTAGTTTCATTTTCCACACACACTAGTTTCATTATAGTAACACTAAAGTATCATTTTAATTATACTGCAGTTTCATTCAACGATCATGGTCCACTCAACGACGTGTGGACCATGGTCCACTTTATAACAATATTTTCCACAAGATTTGAACCTTCACTTCGACAAGACGTGAGCATTTTTTTTAAAAAAATATCTTATATGGTTTACGGCTGAAAAAAAAATGTTAGATATGTTTGTGTGTAATATTGTGGGCAAAAACTAAAGGGGAAGGAATTGGCATCATGTATAGTAAAAAAATGGAACTGGCATGGCATGGATTGTGGAGTTAGCTAGGTTGTTCTTTAGCTTGCTTTCTGTTCTGGAGCATCTGCTGATCTAACATACATTGCAATATGTTTGGTGGATTCCTAATCATCAGTTCGAATTGCTTGGTTGGAGGTTCCAATTGATGTCGGAATATCGGCACATCGCATTCACAAAGTACAATAATGTTATATTTTTAGGAAGATAATGTTAAATCATGTTGGTTATATATATATATATATATATTAACGTTCAAATGCGAAGTCAAAGACGTTGTGGTCAAGCGACATTAATTGACTCTTTCAAACGGGAGGTCATGGATTCGAGCTTCAATGGAGGTGATATTGACTCGTTAGGCTTCACTATGTTGAGAAAGTATATATGAATAGATAAACAAAAAAATGTTCAATTTCGAGTGCATATGTTTTGTCTCAATACATATTTCTCCCTTTGTGCCTTCAAGTAAGAACTAGTAGCCCAAAAAGAATGTATGAACTAATTTTATATTGCTGGGCGGTATATAAACAAAACAATAAAATTGTGCTTTTGCTATCACTGTAAGGTATAACTTTTGGGTGTAGTGGTAAACATTTGATTCTAACAAGTGGTATCAGAGCTATGTCAATAATAGTTAAGATTGATATGTGTTGGGAAGGGTAGTACACTCGCGTGTCTGCACTATTAATTAGTTATCCGCGAATGCACTGTCAACCGTTTTCAAATATAATATCGTAGTTATGAAAATGTCATTACATTTTGTTCTATAATTTTCAGTCCTTGATAATATATCCTAGATGAATGAATGATACTAGTCCATATATTCTCACACAATTATTACTAATTCTCATTTGAACTTGATTCTCGATCGATATCTCTATATATATACACGCATATACACACAAACATACACACATGCATGACACTTAGCTTGATTGAATACTCTATCTTATTCTTAGTTTTAGTGATGTTTCAACAGCAAATGATCCTCTAATCCGATTCTATGGAACATACCACTTTACCAGCCTTGTCATTTTGGAAAATGACACTTTCAAGTGTGTTTAGCAATTAGGAAATAGTTGATAATTGATTGTAAATTGTATAAATGGTTAGCTAATAGTGAATTATATTGGTTGTTTTGATCAATGATTTGTAAAAAAGAATGTTAGATAAAAGAGTTGTTTATTATTATGTGGTAATGATAAATACCATACAAAGTTATAAATTTATTACTTTATTTATTTATTTAATTATATTTAAATTTTAAATAGTTTAGTTTTACCAAAGTTGTGACTTGCGGTGGTTGCGGAAAATGACTTCTTCCAAATTTTGGCAGAAGTTATTTTCCACCAAAACATCCATATTTTCTCTGGTCAACGGAAATTGATTTCCTTTGACTGAATTTTTCAGGTATGTTCAAACATCGAAAACTTGGAAAATAATTTCTGAAAATCATTTTTCGGGTTTCCAAACACTGCCTTAATAATATTATATAATAAAATGTATTATGTTTGTTTTTGAAAACTAAAATGTATTATGTTTTAATAAATATAAAAAGGAAAAATTCTAAATTACTTTTTAAAAAAATTAATGAGCAATATATTGCAACATGCAATGGCAATTTTAACTACTCCGTATATCTTATTGTTAGGTTTTGACTTTGAGATGCTAGTTTGAAATTGAGTAGGTGACACATCAGATCTTGTGCGAGATCGTCTTACATGAAAGGTATAGTATTTTTTTTTTGATAACTCTAGTATTTTTTTTAATTACAATATATTATATTTTTATCGGTATATAAAAAGTATTACTCAATACATTTTAACCAAAAAGTATTATATATTTTTGTTGGAGAAAATTAATTCCAAGTTTTTTTTTAGTACAAATTAATTCCAAGTTAATTACAAAAGGAAATGCTTAACATAAGTGGGAACACGACAAAGAGACTTGCTATATTCGGCAATATTATTTCGAGAGTACAATAGTGAGTTTGTGAATAAGACAAAAGGTATCCTACAATATAATGTAAGGACCAACCTATATATACAAGAATATTCTTTAATGGCTTCTTTAATAACGTTCCACATGACCCGAACATTTCTCGAGTGAAGTGGGTACCCGTAGCGATTCTAATGATGGCTATCCGCTGACTTTCATTTCTCCGACTTGACGTACCATCCTGACCCCTACTTCTTAGGTCGATCCAATGTCGGCTTCATTGGCTTATACTAACTTTTGAGTTTCATGGGCCTAAAATGTTTGGATTGATTTCAATATACTTAAAACTTTCACATGAAACGATTTTACACAAGACTTATTGAACACATGCATTTGGCCCGTGTCAACTGATGTCAAGAAATGGTTAACCAAATGATGAAGGTTCAAATACAATCTATATCATTAATTAGTCGGCTAAGGGATTTCAAGCAACTAACATTAATGGGAATTTGTAAATGTTAGGTTGCTTTGAAATTTTAAAAGTGTTGTATGAGTTTAGAAAATGATACACATATAATAGTTCAATTGTCTTAGATTGATAGCTTCCTTTTTTTATTTTTTTTTCTTTGTTTTTTTTTTTGTTTTTTTATTTTTTTTATTTTTTTGTTTTGTTTTTGTTTTTTTGTTTTTTGTTTTGTTTTTCAAACGCTAAGATCATCTGGTTTTTTTTTTTGTTTGTTTTTTTGTTTTGTTTTGTTTTTTTTTTTTTTTTTGTGCTCAACGGTTAGGGCATTTATATAATTGAAGGCCTAACCTTTCAGGAATAAAATATTCTCTAAGAGACACTTGATTCTGATCCAAATACCGACCAGATGCAAGGAACGTATAGAGATGTATACTCGGAGAATATTCTCTATCACTAGCCCATTTGATGGTTACAAGCTGAAAGTTTTGTAAGTTTTTGTGAAATGACACGCAAACCAGTTGATTTAAGCCTGAACCCATTTTATGTGAAAGGGGTGAAAAGCACCCCTCCAGGTTACAAAGGGTCAGGCAACTATTTTAATTTGGATGCTTTCCATTCATTTTCTTGTCATAATTTCTTAATTCCCAATCAACAAATTGAGCTTTCAATGAAATGTGTTACGTGCCATTGTTACTTTTGATTCTTAGTTTCAGATGAAGCTAAGTAATTTTTTTTCCAACTCTGATTTCAAATATATAAATATATTATTTCACCCTGGTTATCGCTCCAATTATTTTAAGTATGCTTTACTAGTGTCTAAGAAAGAAGGTAGACCTCTTTTAAAAACATNTTTTTTTTTTTTTTTTTTTTTTTTTTTTTTTTTTTTTTTTTTTTTTTTTTTTTTTTTTTTTTTTTTTTTTTTTTTTTTTTTTTTTTTTTTTTTTTTTTTTTTTTTTTTTTTTTTTTTTTTTTTTTGTGCTCAACGGTTAGGGCATTTATATAATTGAAGGCCTAACCTTTCAGGAATAAAATATTCTCTAAGAGACACTTGATTCTGATCCAAATACCGACCAGATGCAAGGAACGTATAGAGATGTATACTCGGAGAATATTCTCTATCACTAGCCCATTTGATGGTTACAAGCTGAAAGTTTTGTAAGTTTTTGTGAAATGACACGCAAACCAGTTGATTTAAGCCTGAACCCATTTTATGTGAAAGGGGTGAAAAGCACCCCTCCAGGTTACAAAGGGTCAGGCAACTATTTTAATTTGGATGCTTTCCATTCATTTTCTTGTCATAATTTCTTAATTCCCAATCAACAAATTGAGCTTTCAATGAAATGTGTTACGTGCCATTGTTACTTTTGATTCTTAGTTTCAGATGAAGCTAAGTAATTTTTTTTCCAACTCTGATTTCAAATATATAAATATATTATTTCACCCTGGTTATCGCTCCAATTATTTTAAGTATGCTTTACTAGTGTCTAAGAAAGAAGGTAGACCTCTTTTAAAAACATTTTAAATCACGTTAATTTGTGAAATCCATTGAACGGTCACAATTTTAATTGTTCTTGGCACTCCTAACTATCCTAATTATTATTTTGATTTACGGGAAGTCCGCAATAACTACTCGGAAGTGCATTCTAGGTGAAGCTTACCTTATAACTTTAGTTGGTAAATAATCACAAGAAAGTAAATCAGTCTAGGTAGATTGCTCATATATGCTAGCTCAAAGTTACTTGTGAGTTGTGACTCATTCCTACTTAAATTATCTAGCTTGCTATCTTGCATGTAATCATAACACTCGACGTAACTCATTTATAATATTTCTAGCACTCTATCTTATAAAATAGATGTTCTTTTTCTTTTAAAAAATGTTTCAACATCCTAAAATACAAAAAGTAATTCCATATTTCTATCCAACTCTTTTTGACACATTGTTATCAAGAGTTTGCTTTTATCAAGAGTGCTTTTGGGTAATTGTCGTGTCAGAGTATACGCATTCCCATTGTCTCAAATGCTATCATGCATGTTTACAAATTATAAAAAAAATAATACACACACAGATAACATGCAGACTTCTTTAATAATGCACGGTAAGTTTTACATCAATGCACAAGACGACTCTCCGGGCTTGAGTAGTTATTGTGCATTGATGAATAATTTACTGTGCATTACTAGAGATCATAATCTGCATGCTCTGACGTAGGACCCTACCCACACACACACAAACATTTTAGTTATACTATATTTCCTCTCATTTTACTCTGTATTCTTTAATGTGTGATGATTAATTATAAGCTCCAAAGAATAATCATTTGTTTGCAATTCCAATCAAGTTAGTTGGATTGTTAGCTTGGTAATCATACACTAGTACAAAAAAGAGCAAATAAATGTGACTTTATGATATCTTTTTTAAAAGAAAGGTAGTGTATTGTTAAAAAAATTGCGTGGTGAAAAAATCGTAAATAAATTATTAAGAAACTACGACCCTTTTTAAACAAAAGGGATGTGGCTTGCGTCGAGTTTCCACAATATTTTCTCCTAGAAAGGGTCGAGGAAATTCATCTTCTAAAATAAATTTTAAAAAATGGTATACACTTTCCGCGACTCTTTCTGGAAAAAAGTGTTGTGTTAAGTATTTTTTTAAAAAATTAAACTTTTCATGATCGTAGAAAGGGTTGCGGAAAGTCTTCAGATCTAGATCTGAAAACATATCGCGAAAAAGCTCAGCAGCCATGCTCCTCTCCTCTCCTCTCAGCTCATCTCATCTATAAATTAAAAGCCTCCAGCGATGTCGACACCATTGCCACTGCCACGCTCAACCACGCACTATTGACACTTGACAACACTTCCACTTCCACGCTCAGCCATCGTTGATGCCGCTTCCACTACTACCGCTACCACCGCCCTCAGTTAAGGTAATTTTTTGTGAGTATATATTAATGTGTGCATACCTATGGGGCAAGAATTACTATTATTATTTTATTTCAAATTTCGGAATTTTAATAAAAAAATTTGTGAAATAGGTATGATGGTAAAAATGGTTACCGGATAATAATTATAAGTAAGTAATCATAGTTGAGTACAAGAGTATGTATGTCAGAAAATAGAGAGCCCCACCTACTTGCTAATAATGGACTCGGCTTTTATACTGAAGAATAATAATGGCTACAATAATGGACACCAACGGCCTCCTATTAAGTACAACGGCTCCCTCCATAAGTGCCCGACTCTTCAATAATTGTTGTGCGCTCCTTCGTAACGGTTCTTTGATGAGGCTGACCCTAAGAATCGTTACTTCTTCTTAAGCGACGCCTGCTGCTTTAATGAGTTGTTACCGGGTCGGATTCAGTACCTTGCCCAATTATCCTATCAAAGTATTTTTATGAATTAGGTACTTGATGAAATAATATATATTTAGATGATTTAGATATTTTAATTTGATTAGTTAGGTATATTTTTTTTTGAGAGAAGTTAGGTATATATTTTGATTATGAATGATGTACTTTGATGAGTTAGATATATATGTTTGGAATTACAATCATATAAGACAGCACATTCCCGTGAGACAGATATGCGACAACGTGAGTGCACACAGTTTACTACGCGGATGCACACAGCCTAAAGTGTGTGCACTTAGCCTACATGAGTGCACACAGTTTAGGGTGTGTGCATTCGTGAAGTAGACTATGTACACTCACGTTGTCGCACTGTCTCACGGGAATGTGTTGTCTCATATGAAGTCAACCCTATATGTTTGATTATAAATTAGGTGTTTTGATGAATTGAATTAAGTGCCTTGATTAAGAATTTGGTTCTTTTATTACAAATTAAGTACTTTATGATTTCATTTCAAAATAACTAATATCATTTCTAAATGCATCCATCATTAATTATCCATATCTCTACAATACTTAGATTAGCACTTTATCAATTGACAGATATGGATCGAAGTTAGATGTATGAGGAACACACTACAGTCAAATATATGCGATGGGTTCAAGAGTTTATACAATATGCTGAAGAAAATAAAAGTAAAAAAGACAGAAGAATTTAGGATGAGAATGATAAAAATTATAAAGAATATAATTATAAAATTTTGAGAAAATTTCGTGCAAATAAGAGGAGAATGATGAAGATATGATAATGGATTAGCATATTGGTATTCTTGGTTTAAGCTGACCACCTGTGGATAACCTAGACTGATTTATATTCTTGTAGTTCTTTGAATAATATGCTAGTCACAAGGCGGAGTTCACTTAGTGTACGCCCTTGGACAGTGATTGTGGATTTTTCTAGTCAATTATAAATTAAATACAATGCACTTTTGTTTTCTTCTTCTTCTTCTTCTTTTTTTTTTTTTCATCATCCTATTAATGTAGATCATGTTGTGAGAACATACCCATCTGAGCCGAGTTGGCATATTGACCTATTGGCCTGTGAAAGTTGTCTATTAATCTTCTTGTTTCAAGACAACTTAAGCTGGTTTATCCCCTCCTCGTCTTCTAGTAGTTAAAATTACAAGGCTAGCTACTTTTCCCAGAGTGCACCTTCCGTTTTCCCGCAGTGCACTTTCGGTAGCCATTGAGTGCTTTTCTGTAAGTCAATGTTGTGAGGATACATAATCCTAGGATACAATTAATAATTTTCATTTGTTAAAAAAGTTTTAAATTAATCAAGATTAGTATTTAATTACAACCACTTGAACACTGAATATAGTAAAAAACAGGAAAGGCAAAGCATATGAATAACGTACAGTAAATAATGCATAAAATACAGTACTATTACAGTTGGACGACAATTTAGGCGCGCTCGCAAATGGAGAGCGCAACTTGATCCCATACTTTACACTCACCTACCTATTATAAAATGGCCCCCATGGAACCTCCTCCTTTCTCAACCTCTCACCTCTTATTTACTGTATAACACACATACATATATACATATATCTATCAATATTATAATGGCGGCGGCTGAGATATCATCATCGGTAGCTAACGGCAACCGCGGCAATGCAACAACGTTAGATATCAGGGACGACGACGTTTTGTGTCGTCCCAGAAACTTTGTTCCTTGTACCTGCGGCGATATGCCGGCGTTCAAGAAATACGCGGAGGCGGCTTCCTCCTCCGCCGGCTACTCCGACTTCATGCGCTTCATGCAAAAGGTGACGAAATATTACTCTCTCTCCCAAAAATGTGTCTGGTTCGATTAAAGAAGCTTGACCGAAATTATTTTAAACCAATTTTTCATAATATTAGATTTAGTATTAATATATAAAATTTATATATTTGGAAACTAGTACTATTAAACACACAAAAATCAAATTTAAAAATAAATAAAAAAATACTAAAAAAATAAACAAATATAAAAGAATTGATTTGCCCTATAATAAGTATGACAGATAAAATGAGATAGAGGGAATATATATATATATATATATATATATATATATATTCTTGGAGTAGTAATAGTTTTTAGAAGAAGAATGATTATAATAATGGTTTATATATTATTGTTATTATGCATGCAGTTGATAGCGGAGTTTATGGGGACTTATTTGCTGCTATTTGCGGGGTTTGCGGCGGCGCTGACCAACAAAGATCTGTCGCTTCCGGTGACGGCAATGCTGTGGGGAATGGACGTGATGATCATGCTCTACACCGTCGGCCACCTTTCCGGTGCCCATTTTAACCCCGCCGTAACTCTTGCCTTTGCCTCCTCCAAAAGGTTCCCATGGAGACATGTATGCCCCGTTATTTTAATTTATCCTTCATTCCCTTTTCAATCCTGCAAAATTCTAAGATATTGTTCTATACCACCTGATACCTTCATATAGAAAGGTATTAGATACTGGATACAATCATATATGATATATATGATAATATTCAGTAGTATGGTTAGTCAACGATTAACTTGGTAACACAAGGTCACAAGGACTCCCGGTAGGAAACTGATCTTCTAGGTTGGAACCAGCTAGCTGAGTTTATCCGTGCACACATGTTACTATTTTATGGGACAATGTTTTTTTTTTTTTAAGAATGTTTTGTTGATTATATTATATGTGTAGGTGCCTGCATATATAATTGCGCAAGTGCTGGCTGCAACTCTAGCAACTGGGACCGTGAGATTGATGTTCTCGCCGGAGCAAGATCATTTCCTGGGAACGGTGCCGGCGGGGTCGGATCTGCAGTCGTTGATACTCGAGTTTTTAATCACATTCTATCTCATGTTCGCCGTCTCCGGCGTTGCGACAGACAAACGCGGCGTAAGTACCATATATGCATGATTTCATGTCCTTCATAGACGTAAATCAAGATCCTTTTAATTAATGTCTTATCTGATTTGAATTCAGGTTTCAGAATTCACCGGACTTTCCGTCGGAGCTGTGATCACAATAAACTCAATAATCGCGGGGTACGTATAACTACACAAAACTCATAGCTTTTGACTAGATTCTACACCATCAACACAATGCTTTTCAACCTCTTTCAGTTACAATAAAATCTGCGGTCACTACTTAAGGGTGTACATTAAATAAACCTACTTATAATAACTTTAGATAGTGAAGTATCAGGTAAACCAGTTTAGGCCTTTCATAGTTGACGGGTTTAAACCGATTAAACTAATAGGCAATTTCAACTAAAAGTTCAACTTAAAATTTTGAGATTATCAAATAAATAACTTGACCAACTTATCAAGGGACGTTCATCAACACACATGTTTTTAAACATTTTTTGAATGATAAGAAAAAACTGCAGCCATCCCCTAGTGCCAAGTCATAAAGCTGACAAATTTAATTAAAGATTGTCTCGTTTTCAACCTCGCTCGTACGTACAGAACTTATGTTTGTGTACGGAGAACATAGACAATAGTACATATTGTTAATTGCAGCAACTCATGATGAGCTCACTTTTGTTGAACAGACCAATATCAGGGGCATCAATGAATCCAGCAAGGACTTTGGGGCCAGCAATTATATCAAACTGTTACAAGAGCATATGGGTATATATGTTGGGCCCCACTGCGGGGGCCACTGCAGGTGTCTGGTTCTACAATGCCGTCAGATTGCAAGAGAAGCCCTCCGATGAAGAAATCATCAAATCCCAGATCTTTCCCCAAGACTGCCCCACAAATTAAATTAAACCACCAATTAATTATTAAGCTCTCCTATAGTTCCTATGTAATTTAATCTTAAATATGTTGTCTAGGAAATTTGACTGAAATAGGCAAAAATGAGATGAGATGAGGGAGAGTAAACAACTTATAATCAAGTCTAAAACAAAGATAGGCTGAATTACTTTCATTATTTTACCCAGAGAGAGTAATTCTGTTTATTTTTTATTAGATTTTGTAAGTTTGGCCATTTATTCTCTTTCGTCACTTCATTTTCTCATATTTAATTCGGTCCATTTCGCATATTTGTTTGGCTACATCAATGAAGAACTTATTCCCATCAATCCATCATATTTCAAAACCTGATGAGATCAAAACGTCAAGCAAATTGTATATGGCACATGCATATATATATATAATCATAATTAGGTGAGAACCAACATAACTTGCCAACTTCTAAAGAATTGCACTGTACCTACTACATGATTGCACCACTACAGCTCCCGACATGTCTGTCGTGCCGTGCAATCATATAGTAAGTGTGGTACAATCCTTCAAAAGTTCTCAGGTTCGCACGTTAAGACCAGCGTGCGCCTAATTATGGATATATATATATATATATATATATATATATATATATATATATATATATATATATATATATATATATATATAAAAGAAAATAATGGAAGCTTTTGAACATGATGATTGGTGGAGTAAAGTTGATATTCGATATATATAATGTTTCAAGTGAGGTAACAGCATGAACAAAACTGGATGCTCTTTGAATGGGAGTATACTGTATACGGTATAATAAAAAATGCTAATACATATATACTTATTAAGCTTTGTGAAATCTATGTTAGATATATGGAATTTAGAATTGATGGAGCAACAAAACTCAAGGTGTTATTAGTTGTTCTAACAACATCCAATTTGCGAGAGATGAGATGCCTTTTGTGAATAATATATAAGCTAGCTGTATCATTTATACGACGTCCATGTTTATTCTCTAAAACTTTTCTATCTTAATCAATTGACGTGATGAATTATTCTGCATGTTTATGATTGTCCAATTATGGAGTACAGTTAAGGCAGAGAAATTAGGTAATACGGAGTAGCAATTAGGCTCAAGAAGTCGAGGGGTGCAACAAGTAATAAAATAGTAACAAAGATATTCTTAATGGTACTGTAAAGCCTCAGTATATTCATAAGTATAACATCATGAATGGCGATTTTGATAGAGTTTTAGTTTGCTACTATTGAGACATATATATATTATATTATATATTATATTGCATGTTTAGACAAGGTAAAATCTATATATTTAATTATACACAATACCCTCTAGCTGATGGGATGGGGAGGGTGGCCTCACACCACAAGGGTACTAATCTGCAAGCTTGATTATATACACATGCTTTATGTGTGTTCTACTCTTTTTACGGGTGAAACTATGAATGTCAATTGGTCTGGCCTTGTAAATTTTTGAGCAATTTTATGGAGTTGTTGGACTTATTATTAGTTTTGAGCTTAATTATTTTTTTATCGAATTAACATATTTTTTGCCTTAACCCTAAACTGTCAGGCTATTGGGCTTATAGGATGTGTTCAAATAAAATCTTGATATCTTAAATTAACATTCAAAAATTTTAACTTTAATAAACTATAAACTAATGCATTTACACTAAAAAAATATGTATATATAAATTTATACATCATTTAATCAATCCAAAACTTCATTTCCATATTGCAACTAAAAAATAAATATATTCAGACTTATATAATAATTATAATAAGTTTTTATTTTTAATTATTTATTTTCATAAAAATAATATATTTTGTAATATATATATATATATATATATATATATATATATATATATATATATATATATATATAGACACACACAACAATGAAAATAATACTATATTTAATGGACCACTCTTACCCACAATAAAAGTATGCCGGGATGGAGTCATACATTTTCTTGTTAGACCACTCTTTATTGAGTATCCATTGGACCAAGCTGTTGGAATTTGGGCCATTTTAATTTTCACAACGGAACAGGAAGAGTTAATTCCAGTGATGGTCATCCGACTATGTTGATTTTTCAAAATTAGTTTTGACTTTTAATTTGGACAATTTAGATCCCTTGACTTTCAAATTCTTTTCAATGTTAGTCCTTTCGTCCAATTTTGGTCAAGTTGAGGTCAAATGAAGGGGTAAAATTGTCCGCTCACCTGTTTAGTGTATTATACTCGTATTTCTCTTGTCCTATACACTGTATATATGAATATAATCTCAGTTGAAGTCTCAACCGAAGCCATATAATCTCAATTAAAGTCTCTTCGACTGAGATTATATTCATATATATAGCGTATAGGACAGGAGAAATACGAGTAATAATACACTATACAGGTGAACGGACAATTTTATCTCTTCATTTGACCTCAACTTAACCAAAATTTGACGAAAGGACCAACATTAGAAAGAATTTGAGAGTAAGGGACCTAAATTGTTCAAATTAAAAGTCGGGGACAAATTTTAGAAAATTAACATAGTCGGAGAACCATTGTTGGAATTAACTCGAACAGAAATTAAACAAGCATAAAGAATGTTTTTTTTTTTTTTTTTTTTGAGAAAAGCATAAGGAATGTTATTACTGGGACGAGCAAACATCATCGTATCTAATCGATACGACTGTAACAGTGCTGTCATCCAAATATCCAATGCAATATTATGTTTTATTCATCTGATGTTTTAACTTTTAAGAATGTGTTAATGTTATGCATTTTGCGTTCGAATTTTCGTGTATGGTTAGTTTTTTGAATTTTTTTAATATCAGCAAATATCATTTTTTTTAACATGCCCTTTAAAAAAAAAACCTCTCATGGTCCTCCATCAAATTATCTATCAATTGTGTATTAAAATTGAGGTTGGGTAAATTGACCAGAACATGTCATATGAGTATGCCCTCAATTTTAACGCACAATTAACAGACAATTTAACGGAAAATCACGTGATATTATTTTTAATCTCGGAGGACCTCGTCTAGTCAGTTTAAAGCTTTGGAATGATGGTTGGTAATATCCCAATACTCGGAAAATCATGGGAGGTATTAACATCATATAATTTATAATTTATATACTTAAATAAAAAATAGTAATAAATTAAGTAGATTGGACCAAACCGACTATCTAGAAATGTGAAAAAGATAATACAATTTATATTTTTAATGTGGGTTAAGTCGGCACCTGGCGCCCATAATAATATTGTGTTGATTCACGTAAAATTAGATTGAGAAAAAATAATATAGCCCATTTGACAACATTGCTTATTTTTTTTTTGGGTTACATTGCTTATTCTAATGTATATTACAATACATTGCATAAGCATCCCGTTTTAGCAATACCTTTATCATTTCTCTCTCCCCCCCTCTCTCTCTTTCTCACATATAATAAATTAATAATACAACTATATTAAAAATGACAATATGTGTTAAGTTTACATAAATTATACTAGGTCCAACCCTAATGAGCCAGCCCAAAAATGACTCATAAGTTATAATACCCAGGTCTGCAAACATAGCCTCATGTATGATGTTGTATCATGTTAATGTAAATGTAATATGGCCACACACATACACACATGTATAGTTTAAACCACTATACTCGGAGGACCTTAGATGGTATTAACTCATTTATATTTTCAATGTGAGTTAAGTCGATATCACACGACCATAATAATATTGTGATGATTGACGCAAAATTAGATTATTGAGACAAAATAACATGGCTCACTCAGTCACTTGACATAAAAAGTCTTGTAATTAATTTTCCTTGTACAAGAATTTTTATAGACATATAAAGAATCTCGTTCCTCTTCCAATACTTTTTTTCCTATATATAGTAATTTACTTGTTTTAACTTGTAAGTTGTATAATTTTAATTTCTAAAGTTGTAATTTAATTTTTTGAACTATAAGTCTATAAATGTTCATTTTCTAAATCGACAAATAATATATAGTTATAAATAATACATATATTTAATAAATTTAAATTTATAGTTTTAATTATCTTTAAAAATATATAAATTATAATTTATACACTTAATAATAATAATAATAATAATAATAATAATAATAATAAAATAAGTTGATTGGGTTAAACCCACTATCTAGAAATTTGAGTAAAGTCAATACTATATATATTTTCAATGTGGGTTATGTCGACACCACGTGGCGATTTATATTTTCAATGTGGGTTAAGACAACACCACACGGCCATAATAATATTCTTTTTGTTCACACAAAATTAGATTGATACAAAATAATATGACCCACTTGACAACATTGCTTATTCCAATGTATATATTACAATACATTGCATAAACTATCCATTTTAGCAATACATCTCTCTCTTTTTCTCTCATTGAATACAACTATGTTAGAGATGACAATATGTTTTTAACGTACATAAATTGTACTAGATCCAACACTAATGTGCCAGCTCAAAAATGATTCATAAGTTACAATACTCTGGTCATGCCAACATAGCCTCATGTATGAGGTTGTACCATGTTAATAATGTAAATGTAATAGGGCACACACACAAAAATATATAGTTTAAAGTCATAACTTGTAATAGTTAAAATATTTTATACATACAAGAGCAAGTGATTACAAGTATTTCTTATAGATATATAGAGTCTAACAATTACGCATATATATATATATATATATATATATATATATATATATATATATTTATTTATTTATTTATATATATATTTTCTTGTAAGTTGTATTAATTATAATTTATAAAATTATAATTTAAATTTTGGAATCGCAAGTCTATAAATTTTCATTTTATAAATCTACAAATAATATCTAAGTTATAAGTAGTACAAATAATCTAGAAATTTGGGTAAAGCCAATACAATTTATATTTTCAATGTGAGTTAAGTCGATATCACACGAACATAATAATATTGTGATGATTCACGTAAAATTAGATTGAGACAAAATAACATGGCTCACATGACAACATTACTAATTCCATTGTATTACAATGCATTGTATAAGCAATCCGTTTTAGCAATACCTTTATCATTCCTCTCTCTCATATAATACAATTCAACTAACTTAGAGATGGAGATATGTGTTAAACTTACTTGGATTATACTAGGTCTAACCCTAATGAGCCAGCACAGGAATGACGACTCATAAGTTATAATACTCAAATCATGCCAACATGGCCTCATGTCCTCATGTATGAGGTTGTACCGTATTACTATAAATGTTATAGGGCCACACACGCACACAAAGTTTAAAGTTTAAAGTCATTATTTGTACTCCGTAATAGTTAAAATATTTTCTACATAAGAAATTGATTACAAGACTTCTTATAGACATATAGAGAGTCCTGTACCTATGCCAATATTTTTATCTGACAAAAACAAAACAATATTTTTATATACTATTACAAAATAATAATAAATTAAGTAGATTGGGTTAAACCGACTATCTAGAAATTTGAATACAACCAATACTACTATTTATATTTTTAATGTGGGTTATGTTGACACCACATAGAGTTTTATATTTACAATGTGGGCTAAATTAACACCACGCGGCAATACTATTATTCTTTTGATTCACCTAAAATTAGATTGAGACAAAATAAGATGGCCTACTTGACAACAATGCTTATTCCAATGTATATTAATTACAATACATTGCAAAAGCAATCTATTTTAACAATACTTTTATTATTTCTCTCTCATGTAATTCAATTATCTTAGAGATGACAATGTGTTGAAATTACATAAATTGTACTAGGTCCAACCCTAATGAGCTGGCCCAAAAATGACTCATGAGTTATAATACTCAGGTCATGCAAACATAGCCTCATGTATGAGGTATGATGTTGTACACTTGTACAATATTACTGTAAATGTAATAGGGCCACACACACATGTATAGTTTAAGGCCATAATTTGTAAAAGTTAAAATATTTTCTACATACAAGAAAAATTGATTACAATACTTCTTATAGACATATAGAGAGTCCCGCATCTATGCCAATATTTTTTCTATATATAGTAATTTTCTTGTTTTAACATTTAAGTTGTATTAATTTTAATTTCTAAAGTTGTAATTTAATTTTTTGAACTATAAGTCTATAAATGTTCATTTTCTAATTCTGCAAATAATATATAGTTTTAAAATAATACATATAATTAATAAATTTAAATTTTATAATTTTAATTATAAGTTCAAAAATATATAAACTATAATTTATATATTTAAACAAAAAAATAATAATAAATTAAGAAGGTTTATATCTAGAAATTTGAATACAACCAATACGACTATTTATATTTTCAATGTGGGTTATGTCTACACCACGTGGAGTTTTATATTTTCAATGTGGGTTAAGTCGACACCATGTGTCAATAATAATATTGTTTTGATTCGCGTAAAATTAGATTGAGACAAAATAAGATGGCCTACTTGACAACATTGCTTATTCCAATGTATATTAATTACAATACATTGCAAAAGCGTTAAAGCAACCCGTTTTAGCAATACCTTTATTATTTCTCTCTCTCTCTCTCATATAATTCAACTATCTTAGAGATGACAATGTGTTAAAACGACATAAATTGAACTAAGTTCAACCTTAATTAGCCAGACTATGCAAACATAGCCTCATTTATGAAGTTATTATACACTTGTACTATATTACTGTAAATGTAATAGGGTCACACACACACATGTATAGTTTAAAGCTATAATTTGTAATAGTTAAAATATTTTCTACATACAAGAAAAATTGGTTACAAGACTTCTTATAGACATATAGAGAGTCCCGCACCTATGCCAATATTTTTTTTCTATATATAGTAATTTTCTTGTATTAACTTTTAAGTTGTATTAATTTTAATTTCTAAAGTTGCAATTTAATTATTTGAACTATAAGTCTATAAATGTTCATTTTCTAAATATGAAAATAATATATGGTTTTAAAATAATACATATAATTAAATAGTTTAAATTTTATAATTTTAATTATAAGTTCAAAAATATATAAATTATAATTTATATACTTAAACAAAAAATTATAATAAATGAAGTAGATTGGGTTAAACCGACTATCTGGAAATTTGAATACAACCAATACTATTGCTTATATTTTCAATGTGGGTTATGTCGACACCACGTGAAATTTTATATTTTCAATGGGGTTAAGTCAACACCATGTGTCAATAATAATATTGTTTTGATTCACCTAAAATTAGATTGAGACAATTAGACAAAATAAGAGGGCCTACTTGATATAACTAACATTGCTTATTCCAATGTATATTAATTACAATACATTACAAAAACGTTAAAGTGACCCGTTTTAGCAATACCTCTCTCTCTCTCTCTCTCTCTCTCTCTCTCTCTCTCTCTCTCTCTCTCTCTCTCTCTCTCTCTCTCTCTCATTTAATTCAACTATCTTAGAGATGACAATGCGTTAAAATTACATAAATTGTACTAGTTTCAACCTTAATTAGCCAACCTATGCAAACATAGCCTCATGTATGAGGTTATTATACACTTGCATTATATTACTGTAAATGTAATAGGGTCACACACACATGTATAGTTTAAAGCCATAATTTGTAATAGTTAGAAAAATTGATTACAAGACTTCTTATAGACATATAGAGAGTCCCACAACTATGACAATACTTTTTTTCTATATATAGTAATTTTCTTGTTTTAACTTTTAAGTTGTATTAATTTTAATTTCTAAAGTTGCAATTTAATTTTTTGAACTATAAGTCTATAGATGTTCATTTTCTAAATCTGCAAATAATATGTGGTTTTAAAATAATACATATAATTAAAAAGTTTAAATTTTATAATTTTAATTATAAGTTCAAAAATATATAAATTAATTTATATATTTAAATAAATAATAATAATAAATTAAGTAGGTTGGGTTAATTAAACCGACAATCTAGAAATTTGAATACAACTAATACTACTATTTATATTTTCAATGTGGGTTATGTTGACACCACGTGGAGTTTTATATTTTCAATGTGGGTTAAGTAGACACCACGTGTCAATAATAATATTGTTTTGATTCACGTAAAATTAGATTGAAACAAAATAAGATGGCCTACTTGACAACGTGTTGATTCACGCAAAATTAGATTAGGACAAAACAATATGGCCCACTTGACAACATTATTACTAATTCCAATGTGTTACAATGCATTGCATAATATCCGTTTTAGCAATACCTTTATCATTTTTTTTTGTCTCTCTCTTGCACATAAATACAACTAAATTAGAGATGACAATATGTGTTAGAGCATTCCAATAGAGAAATTTTGAAAGGTTTTTGCAGGTGGTAATGCACATATGGATGAGAGAGAATAAATATAATCAAGTTCTTGCAAGAGGTATTGATTTTTGTCAAATTCAGTGGGCCCACCACAAAAAAAAAAAAAGATAGAAAAGAAAAGAAAAAAAAAAGATTGTCTCCTTGTGCCCATGAGGTGCACCAGAAGTGCCCAGCCGGGCGCGTACACACCACGCGCCAGGCTGGGTGCGTTAAACAACCTTTTTTGAGTTATCTTACCTTTTTTCTTTCTTTTTCTTTTTCTCACGTTTCCCAGCTCTCATCTCTCCTACTTTGGCAACAGAAAAACAACAAAAGACGTCTATAAATGAGGGTGCTCTTAAACTTACAGAGATTGTACTAGGTCCAACCCACATGAGCCAGCCCAAACATAACTCATGAGTTATACTCAGGTCAAGCCAACATGACCTCATGTATGAGGTTGTGACATGCTATTCTAAATGTAGTACTGTCAGACCCTACACACAGATAGTTTAAAGTTATAACTTGTAATATTTTAAATATTTTCTGCATATATATAAGTGCAATTAATTACAAGACTTCTTATAGACAGACATATAGAGAGACCCACACCTACGCCAATATTTTTTTATAGTAATTTATTTATTGTAAATTGTAAGTTGTATTAATATTACTTTCTAATGTTGTAATTTAATTTTTGAAATGTAAGAGTCAGCTTTAAACCTATATCATACTCATACTAATCATCGTTCACACCGGACCAGTCCAATTAAAGGACAAAATGTTGACTAGATTGATTTTTTCATATGAAAGGAGATTTGAAAATTATTACTCCGAAATAAATTAAGTAGAATGGGCCAAACCGACTATTTGAGAATATGAATAAGGCCAATAATTTATATTTTTGAGGTAGGCTAAATCGACACCACGTGGCCATAATAATATTTTGTTGGTTTACGTAAAATTAGACTAAGCCCCACATTACCCACTTTAACTCACTAAAAAAAGTTGATACCACGCGGCAATAATAATATTGTTTTGATTCATCTAAAATTAGATTGAGACAAAATAAAATGGCTTACTTGATAAGTGATAACATTGCTTATTCCAATGTATATTAATTACAATACATTGCAAAAGCGTTAAATGACCCATTTTAGCAATACATTTATTATTTATCTCTCTCTCCCTCTCCCCCTCCCCAACATTGCTTATTCCAATGTATATTAATTACAATACATTGCAAAAGCGTTAAAGTGACCCATTTTAGCAATACATTTATTATTTATCTCTCTCTCCCTCTCCCCCCAACCCCTCTCTCTCCCCCCCCCACCCCTCTCTCTCTCTCTCCCCCATATAATTCAACTCTCTTAGAGATAACAATGTGTTAAAATTACATAAATTGTACTAGGTTCAACCTTAATTAGCCAGCCTATGTAAATATAGCCTCATGTATGAGGTTATTATACACTTGTACTATATTACTATAAATGTAATAGGGCCACACACACATGTATAGTTTAAAGCCATAATTTGTAATACTTAAAATATTTTCTATATACGAGAAAAATTGATTACAAGACTTATTAATTTATTATAGACATATAGAGAGTCCTGCACCTATGCCAATACTTTTTTTTTCTATATATAGTAATTTTCTTGTTTTAACTTTTAATTAAGTTGTATTTTAATTTTAATTTCTAAAGTTGTAATTTAATTTTTTGAACTATAAGAAGTCTATAAATGTTCATTTTCTAAATATGCAAATAATATATAGTTTTAAAATAATACATATAATTAATAAATTTAAATTTTATTTTAATTATAAGTTCAAAAATATATAAATTATAATTTATATACTTAAACAAAAAATAATACGGAGTAATAAATTAAGTAGATGGGGTTAAACTGACTATATATGTAGAGATTTGAGTACAACCAATACTACTATTTATATTTTCAATGTGGGTTATGTGGACACCACGTGGAATTTTATATTTTTAATGTGGGTTAAATTGACATCACGTGAAGTTTTATATTTTCAATGTGGGTTAATTTAACACCAAAACTAACAGAATGTGCAAAACCGACTATTTGAAAATACGAATAAGGACAATAATTTATATTTTTGAGGTGGACTAAATCGACACTACACGGCCATAATAATATTGTGTTGGTTCAGGTAAAATTAGACTAAGCCCCACATTACCTACTTTAACTCATTAATTAATGATTACTCAATCAATCCGTTTTAGGAATGTATATTTAGAGGAAATCCGAAACCTCACTTCACTCTTGTTTCAGTCCTTGTCGGAAATCCACGTAGTAGACTCTCCGGCCGCGGTGATTATATATATCGAGCCGCCACACGGCCAAGGTAGATAGGAAATGGCAGTAGGCAGTTCGTTCAATCGGCGTAATCCGCTCGTACCTGTCACGCCACCTGCACGGAGCCCGGAAAGCTCCGACGAGTTCGAGAACCTCACCGACGACGACGGCGACGATCGCATGGCGGATGATTCGGCTTTTGTACCGGATACCACGCCGGAGGGTTTAGAAGCAGACGGAACGACGGTGATGAAAGCGATTTCGGTGGAAGACTACAAGAGCAAAAGCGTGATCATGGGGTCCTTGGTTGCGGAATCAAGTCGGTATGGTGTGAACAGAGCCGTGATCGACTTTTCTCGGGGCGAAGGAACCCTAGGCGTCCCGAGAGTCGTAATTGACCTCACCGGAGACAATTCGGACGATGAAATTCAGATTCGGGAGGTAATGCCGGCGCCGGCGCCGGCGAGGATAAAATCCGAGTGTTCGAACTCGAAAGCTGTTTGTATAGACGCCATGGAGACCTCTGTTTCCTCCTTCATCTGCGAAATCTGCTGCGACGCGAAGCCAATGAGCGATATTTTCAGAATCAAAGCGTGCAAACACTCTTACTGCTCCGATTGCGTTTCGAAATTCGTAGCTTCGAAGCTCCAACAGAACTTCTCCCAAATCAATTGCCCCGTTTCTGGCTGCACGGGCGTGCTGGAGCCTCATAACTGCCGATCAATTTTGCCGCCGCAAGTGTTTGATCGTTGGGGGGACGCGTTATGCGAGGGTTTGCTGTTAGCTTCTGAGAAATTCTACTGTCCCTTCAAGGATTGCTCTGCGCTTCTGATCGATGAAAAGATGGAAGTTGTGGAATCTGAGTGCCCCGAATGCCACAGATTGTTCTGTGCTAAGTGTAAGGTTCCATGGCATTCTGGCATTGCTTGCTCTGAGTTTCAGAAGCTGCATGAGAGCGAGAGGGAGAAGGATGATATACTGCTGGTGAATGTTGCAAATGAAAAGCAATGGATGAGGTGCCCTAATTGCAGGGTCTATGTTGAGAGAGTTTCTGGGTGCCCTTTCATGATGTGCAGGTTAGATCATTTCTCAACTGTTTGTCTTTTCATCATTTTTATCCATTGGATTGATTATAATATGTTTAGGCCATCATTGCACTTTGCTTAGCTTAAAATTGGAAAGTACTTCTCTTTTTCACCACTTTAGAAAAAGAAATTAATAGTTCTACTTAGCTGGTATGAAATTGATCCTACTGTAGGCATTTGAACTCCTGAGGTGTTTTACAGGTGCCCACAATATGGCCAATTCCATACCTTCTAGTAAGAATCATACAATCTCATGATTTATTTTCTTCACCAGGCTTTATGACAGAAACGGTAACAAATTGGAATTGATTAATTTAAAAATGAGAAATACTTAAGGGTACTGAGTATCAGTAGAACCGGACTACCTCTATATTTATTTAGTTTCCTTATGCAGTGAATTTTGGATTAAATGCATCTTTAAATCCTTAATCTTAGAGTTGTAATGACTTTGTTGCCTTTTCAACCTCATCAAGTTACATAAAACGACAGTTGAACCATTGTGTGCCACTGGTTTAGTTTACAGTCAAAGCTTGTCCCTTTTCAGTCTAGGTTGATCTAGACAGTTTTAGGAGGCAAATTACCTGGCCTGCTTCCAACATTATAAAGATGGCATTTTTTTTTATATTTAGAATTAGGACTATGGTAATATGATAAAATAGTAATAAGAGGCACATTGCACAACCATGGCTGATGTATATAGCAACAATTGAAATGGGCTGGGTATTATTTACATTGTATTTAAAATTTTAAAAAATCTATATATATTTTGATCTCTCAATAGTTACTAGTTATGCAATGTAGGACTTCTCTTTCAATTTTTTGAAATGTGGTCCCTCAATAGTTTTAGATGTTGTAAATATATTTCTTCATAGTGACAGCTCATAGATTCTTTTCTATATCAATGTTTTTAGGAGACGTTTTTTAAATTTCATAGCTACTCATTCGTTTTCCTTCCATAACCAAGTGTTATTAGCCTTCATTTCCGGTAAACGAAGGTTGATAAAGCTTTGGTAGGGAAGGAAAATAAAAGAGTAGTTATGAAATTCTAAAAACGCCCACAAAAAATCCTAATGTAGAATATAGTCCACGAATTCTATCTAAGTGAGGGACCAGATTTACAACATCTCAAACGATTGAAGTACTATATTTCAAAAAACTGAAAAGGAGATCTTATACTGCATAATTAGCAATAACTGAGAGATCAAAAGTGTGACTTTCCCTTAAAATTTCCTCTTATACTTGTTATTTTTCACAAAAATGTTAATATGTGGTGTTAGTAATATCCTTTTGGTACACTTTAGACTGTTAGCACATGGAAATGATAGAATGGAATGAAACCTGTAGTTTGTTACATATCTCTTTTATCTCCTTGTTATCTTCTACTATCACTTCTTGCTTGTTTTGAACTGTTCTCTGCTCTTGCTGAGATGTTACTAATTGTAGGTGTAAGTGCACCTTCTGTTACAAGTGCGGAGCTCGTGCAAAAGATCACCATTGTCATAATTGTGGCATTTAAAACTTAGAATCTCCATTGTTGAACATGTTTGGTTGAGTGGATATTTGTTGAACTTGAACTTGTGATGTTGTATATTATTTTCATTTCTAAATTCTGTTGAAACTTATGTTATCGTCTGAGTAGTTCCAGAAAGATAGACTGAGAAAGTGATAGCGTTGTACATACATGACTAGGATTTGTTGTTGTGTTATGTTGTGTTGTTTGCAGAACAATAATGTTGTTGCAATAATGTTTAATTAAGTTAGAGTTTTGAACCTATATATATCATTGATTTGCGTCCGTCATTCCCATTTTGATATTGATAGCCTTGTGCATGTTACGCTCGTTTGCAACTTGTACTGGCTTAAGATTCGATATACGTATTGAAGGAGGAGGTTGATAGAACTATAGAACTGTTTAATTGGTCCAATAATTCGAATTGTAGGTCAAATATTTCAAGCTCCTGAATTTGTTGTCTGAAGAATTGATTGGAATCTCTTAGACTAAATGTAATTGGGCCACACACATACACACATGTATAGTTTAAAACCCTAACTTGTAATAGTTAAAATATTTTCTAAAATCCTATACTTATTCCCATCTATATATATTTATATTTTCAATGTGAGTTAAGTCGATATCACACGGCCATAATAATATTGTGATGATTCACGCAAAATTAGATTATTGAGACAAAATAACATGGCTCACTTGATATAAAAAGTCTTGTAATTAATTTTCCTTGTACAAGACTTTTTATAGGCATATAAAGCGTCTCGTTCCTCTTTCAATACTTTTTTTTCCTATATATAGTAATTTACTTGTTTTAACTTGTAAGTTGTATAATTTTAATTTCTAAAGTTGTAATTTAATTTTTTGAACTATAAGTCTATAAATGTTCATTTTCTAAATCGGCAAGGTAATATATAGTTATAAATAATACATATATTTAATAAATTTAAATTTATAGTTTTAATTATCTTTAAAAATATATAAATTATAATTTATACACTTAATAATAATAATAATAATAATAATAATAAATTAAGTTGATTGGGTTAAACCCACTATCTAGAAATTTGAGTAAAGTCAATACTATATATATTTTCAATGTGGGTTATGTTGACACCACGTGGCGATTTATATTTTCAATGTGGGTTAAGACAACACCACGCAGCCATAATAATATTCTTTTTGTTCACACAACATATGTAGCCAATTTAATCTTAGTAAAATTAAGTACAAATTCAAAAGTATTTTTACTTTTTAGTTTTTTTTTTTTTTTTAACTTTTTAGCCAATTAAGTAAAAAAAAAAAATAGTATTATTAAAGATTAAATTGGCTACATATGTAAAAAGTACTATTTTTGTTGATCTTGAATTTGTACTAAAAAGTACTATTTTTTACTTATTTTTGTTGATCTTGAATTTGTACTAATAATTTTGAATTTGTACTCAATTGGCTAAAAAGTAAAAATAATTTAAATTTAAACTAAAAAGTAAAAATAATTTTGAATTTGTTCTTAATTTTACTAAGATTAAATTGGCTACATATGTTTTTAGAAATGAATTAGTTTCAACTTTAATTAGTTTACTAAAATCAAAATAATTAAATTGGCTACATATGTTTTTAGAAACGAATTAGCTTTAATTAGTTTTTTAGAAATGTCCATTTTAATCCTACTTGAAAGAGGATTTTTTTTCGGGGGAGAAATTGACAGAAAATTTGGTGGTTTTTTTCCGGGCGAAAAATTGCCGGAAAATTCGCCGAATTTTATTTTCCGGCGAGTATTGGATTGAAAAGATGCCGGAAGGACCATTTTTGCAACAAAAGTAATAGTCGTGGACCAAAATTACAAAATTTGAAAGTTGTGGACCAATCCTACAAAAGTCACTATAATCGTGGGACTAAAAGTGCTAAAATTCTACATAAATTGTACTAGATCCAACACTAATGTGCCAGCCCAAAAATGATTCATAAGTTACAATATTCAGATCATGCAAACATAGCCTCATGTATGAGGTTGTACCATGTTAATGTAAATGTAATAGGGCCGCACGCACAAAAATATATAGTTTAAAGTCATAACTTGTAATTGTTAAAATATTTTATGCATACAAGAGCAAGTGATTACAAGTATTTCTTATAGATATATAGATTCCAACAATTACGCCTATATATTGTAACTTGTAAGTTGTATTAATTATAATTTATAAAGTTATAATTTAAATTTTGGAATCGCAAGTCTATAAATTTTCATTTTATAAATTTACAAATAATATCTAAGTTATAAGTAGTACAAATAATCTAGAAATTTGGGTAAAGCCAATACAATTTATATTTTCAATGTGAGCTAGTTAAGTCGCCCATAAATAATATTGTGATAATTCACGTAAAATTATATTGAGACAAAATAACATGGCTCACTTGACAACATTACTAATTCCATTGTATTACAATACATTGTATAAGCAATCTGTTTTAGCAATACATGTATCATTCCTCTCTCTCACATAATACAATTCAACTAACTTAGAGATGAAAATATGTATTAAACTTACCTGGATTGTACTAGATCTAACCCTAATGAGCCAGCACAGGAATGGCGACTCATAAGTTATAATACTCAGATCATGCCAACATGGCCTCATGTCCTCATGTATAAGGTTGTACCGTATTACTATAAATGTTATATGGCCACACACACACACATATATAGTTTAAAGTTTAAAGTCATTATTTGTACTCCGTAATAGTTAAAATATTTTCTACATAAGAAATTGATTACAAGACTTCTTATAGACATATAGAGAGTCATGCACCTATGCCAATATTTTTACCCGACTAAAACAAAACAATATTTTTATATACTAATACAAAAAAATAATAAATATAATTAAGTAGATTGGGTTAAACTGACTATCTAGAAATTTGAATACAACTAATACTACTATTTATATTTTCAATGTGGATTACGTTGACACCACATAGAGTTTTATATTTTCAATATGGGTTAAATTAACACCACGCGGCAATACTATTATTCTTTTGATTCACCTAAAATTAGATTGAGACAAAATAAGATGGCCTACTTGACAACAATGCTTATTTCCATATATATTAATTACAATACATTGCAAAAGCAATCTATTTTAACAATACTTTTGTTATTTCTCTCTCTTATGTAATTCAATTATCTTAGAGATGACAATGTGTTGAAATTACATAAATTGTACTAGGTCCAACCCTAATGAGCCGACCCAAAAATGACTCATGAGTTATAATACTTAGGTCATGCAAACATAGCCTCATGTATGAGGTATTATGTTGTACACTTGTATAATATTATTGTAAATGTAATAGGGCCACACACACACATACATGTATAGTTTAAGGCCATATTTTGTAATAGTTAAAAAAGAAAAAATGATTACAATATTTCTTATAGACATATAGACCGTCCCACACCTATGCCAATATTTTTTTCTATATATAGTAATTTTCTTGTTTTAACTTTTAAGTTGTATTAATTTTAATTTCTAAAGTTGTAATTTAATTTTTTGAACTATACGTCTATAAATGTTCATTTTCTAAATCTGCAAATAATATATAGTTTTAAAATAATACATATAATTAATAAATTTAAATTTTATAATTTTAATTATAAGTTCAAAAATATATAAATTATAATTTATATATTTAAACAAAAAATAATAATAAATTAAGTAGGTTGGGTTAAACCTACTATCTAGAAATTTGAATACAATCAATACTACTATTTATATTTTCAATGTGGGTTATGTCGACACCACGTGGAGTTTTATATTTTCGACACCATGTGTCAATAATAATATTGTTTTGATTCACGTAAAATTAGATTGAGACAAAATTAAAGAAGATGGCCTACTTGAGAACATTGTTTATTCCAATGTATATTAATTACAATACATTGCAAAACCGTTAAAGCGACCCATTTTAGCAATACCTTTATTATTTCTCTCTCTCTCCCCACCCCGCCCCCCCTCCCCCACACTCTCTCTCATATAATTCAACTATCTTAAAAATTACATCAATTGTACTAGGTTCAACCTTAATTAAGCCAGCCTATGCAAACATTAGCTTCATGTATGAGGTTATTATACACTTGTACTATATTACTGTAAATGTAATAGGGTCACACACACATGTATAGTTTAGAGCCATAATTTGTAATAGTTAAAATATTTTCTACATACAAGAAAAATTGATTACAAGACTTCTTATAGACATATACAGAGTCCCGCAACTATGCCAATACTTTTTTTTCTATATATAGTAATTTTCTTGTTTTAACTTTTAAGTTGTATTAATTTTAATTTCTAAAGTTGTAATTTAATTTTTTGAACTATAAGTCTATAAATGTTCATTTTCTAAATCTGCAAATAATATATAGTTTTAAAATAATACATATAATTAATAAATTTAAATTTTATAATTTTAATTATAAGTTCAAAATATATAAATTATAATTTATATATTTAAACAAAAAATAATAATAAATTAAGTACGTCGGGTTAAACTTACTATCTAGAAATTTGAATACAACCAATACTACTATTTATATTTTTAATGTGGGTTATGTCGACACTACGTGGAGTTTTACATTTTCAATGTTGGTTAAGTCGACATCATGTGTCAATAATAATATTGTTTTGATTCACGTAAAATTAGATTGAGACAAAATAAGATGGCCTACTTGACAACATCGCTTATTCCAATGTATATTAATTACAATACATTGTAAAAGCGTTAAAGCAACACGTTTTATCAATCTCTCTCTCTCTCTCTCTCTCTCTCTCTCTCTCTCTCTCTCTCTCTCTCTTCTCTCTCTCTCTCTCTCTCTCATATAATTAACTATCTTAGAGATGACAATGTGTTACAATTACATAAATTGTATTAGGTTCAACCTTAATTAGCCAACCTATGCAAACATAGCCTCGTGTATAAGGTTATTATACACTTGCACTATATTAGTGTAAATGTAATAGGGTCACACACACATGTATAGTTTAAAGCCACAATGTATAATAGTTAAAATATTTTCTACATACAAGAAAAATTGATTAGAAGACTTCTTGTAGACATATAGAGAGTCCCCCAACTATGTCAATACTTTTTTTTCTATATATAGTAGTTTTCTTATTTTAACTTTTAAGTTGTATTCATTTTAATTTCTAAATTTGTAATTTAATTTTTTGAACTATAAGCCTATATATGTTCATTTTCTAAATCTGCAAATAATATATAGTTTTAAAATAATACATATAATTAAAAAGTTTATATTTTATAATTTTAATTATAAGTTCAAAAATATATAAATTATAATTTATATATTTAAATAAAAAATAATAATAAATTAAGTAGGTTGGGTTAATTAAACCGACTATCTAGAAATTTGAATACATCCAATACTACTATTTATATTTTCAATGTGTGTTTACACCACGTGGAGTTTTATATTTTCAATGTGGGTTAAGTAGACACCACGTGTCCATAATAATATTGTTTTGAATCACGTAAAATTAGATTAGGACAAAACGATATGGCCCACTTGACAACATTATTACTAATTCCAATGTATTACAATGCATTGCATAATAGCTATGTTTGGCAAACCTAGCTGAAAAGGTAGTGAAAGTTGAAAAGTAGCTGAAAACTGAAAAGCTATAAGCTCGAAGCTGAAATCTGAAGAGTGGTTAAGCTAACTGTTATGTTTAAAAGTATTTGGTAAAATTAACCTTTTGATAAGCTGATAAATGTAAAAAGACTAAAAATGACATCTTCATACAGTTTAAATAGTTTTTAATTTAAATAAGTTTGTTTATATATTAAAATATAAAATAGTGAAATCAATATATTTAATAAAATATAAAGTAAGAACATATATTTGAAAACATATGAAGTAAAACAAAATGTTTATAATTTATAAGATTAGTTCATACAAAATTCAATGTTCAAACACAAATGTCAAATTGAAATTACAACCAAACATATTGTAGAGAAAAATTTAAAAAGGTTTAGCCAATAAAGTTTTAATTGGAAAGGGTAAATGATGTCATTTCTTTAAAATAATAAGGTTAAAGATGGAAAAAAAGTTAAGAAGCAACTAGCTTATTTTGAAACGCTACCTTAGGTAGCGTTAAAAAATAAACTATTATTTTAAGCTACTCGCTTATTTTAGGAACATTACCAAATAGAGCTTATAGCTTATTATAGCTTTTAGGAACATATTAGCTTAAAATAAGCTATAAGCTCCTAAACAAGCTCTGCCAAACAGAGCCAATATCCGTTTTAGCAATACCTTTATTATTTTTTTGTCTCTCTCTTACACATATAATACAACTAAATTAGAGATGACAATATGTGTTAGAGCATTCCAATAGAGAAATTTTGAAAGGTTTTTGCAGATGATAATGCACATATGGATGAGAGAGAATAAATATAATCAAGTTCTTGCAAGAGGTATTGATTTTTGTCAAATTCAGTGGGCCCACCACCAAAAAAAAGATAGAAAAGAAAAGAAAGAAAAAAAAAGATTGTCTCCTTGTGCCCGTGAGGTGCACTAGAAGTGCCCAGCCGGGCGCGTACACACCACGCGCCAGGCTGGGTGCGTTAAACAACCTTTTTTGAGTTGTCTTACCTTTTTTCTTTCTTTTTCTTTTTCTCACGTTTCCCAGCTCTCATCTCTCCTACTTGGTAACAAAAAACCAACAAAAGATCTCAATAAATGAGGGCGCTCTTAAACTTACAGAGATTGTACTAGGTCAAACCCACATGAGCCAGCCCAACCTATATCATACTCATACTAATCATCGTTCACACCGGAACAGCTCAATTAAAAGATAAAATATTGACTAGATTGATTTTTTCATACGAAAGGAGATTTGAAAATTATTACTCCGTAATAAATTAAGTAGAATGGGCCAAACCGACTATTTGAGAATACGAAAAAGGCCAATAATTTATATTTTTGAGGTGGGCTAAATCGACACCACGTGGCCATAATAATATTTTGTTGGTTTACGTAAAATTAGACTAAGCCCCACATTACCCACTTTAACTCATGAATCATTAATCTATCCGTTTTAGGAAGGTATATTAAGAGGAAATCTCACTCTTGTTTCAGTCGTGGTCGGAAATCCTCGCAGTAGATTCTCCGGCCGCAGTGATTATATATATCGAGCCGCCACACGGCCAGGCTATATATAGGAAATGGCAGTAGGCCCTTCCTTCAATCGGCGTAAGGAAATGGCAGTAGGCACTTCGTTCAATCGGCATAATCCGCTCGTCCCTGTCACGCCACCTGCACGGAGCCCGGAAAGCTCCGACGAGTTCGAGAGCCTCACCGACGACGACGGCGACGATCGCATGGCGGATGCTTCGGCTTTTGTACCGGATACCACGCCGGAGGGTTTAGAAGCCGACGGCACGACGATGATGAGAGCGATTTCAGTGGAAGACTACAAGAGCAAAAGCGTGATCAAGGTTGCGGAATCCAGTGGTTACGGTGTGAACAGGGCCGTGATCGACTTTTCTCGGGGCGAAGGAACCCTAGGCGTCCCGAGAGTCGTAATTGACCTCACCGGAGACAATTCGGACGACGAAACTCAGATTCGGGAGGTAATGCCGGCGCCGGCGACGGCGAGGATAAAATCCGAGTGTTCGAACTCGAAAGCTGTTTGTATAGACGTGGAAGACGCCATGGAGAGCTCTGTTTACTCCTTCATCTGCGAAATCTGCTGCGATGCGAAGCCAATGAGCGATATTTTCAGAATCAAAGCGTGCAAACACTCCTACTGCTCCGATTGCGTTTCGAAATTCGTAGCTTCGAAGCTCCAACAGAACTTCTCCCAAATCAATTGCCCCGTTTCTGGCTGCACGGGCGTGCTGGAGCCTCATAACTGCCGATCAATTTTGCCGCCGCAAGTGTTTGATCGGTGGGGGGACGCGTTGTGCGAGGCATTGCTGTTGGCTTCTGAGAAATTCTACTGTCCCTTCAAGGATTGCTCTGCCCTTCTGATCGATGAAAAGATGGAAGTTGTGGAATCTGAGTGCCCCGAATGCCACAGATTGTTCTGTGCTAAGTGTAAGGTTCCATGGCATTCTGGCATTGCTTGCTCCGAGTTTCAGAAGCTGCATGAGAGCGAGAGGGAGAAGGAGGATATACTGCTGGTGAATGTTGCAAATGAAAAGCAATGGATGAGGTGCCCTAATTGCAGGGTCTATGTTGAGAGAGTTTCTGGGTGCCCTTTCATGATGTGCAGGTTAGATCATTTCTCAACTGTTTGTCTTTTCATCATTTTTATCCATTTGATTGATTATAATATGTTTAGGCCATCATTGCACTTTGCTTAAAAGTAGAAAATAGTTCTCTTTTTCACCACTTCAGGAAAAGAAATTAATAGCTCTACTTAGCTGACAGTGGTAATGTTAAGGTTGATTTCTATTGAAAAGGTATGAAATTAATTCTACGGTGGGAATTTGTACTCTGAGGTGTTTGTACAGATGCCCACAATATAAATAATTTCATACCTTTAAGTAGGAATCATGGAATCCCATGATTTACTTTTTTCACGAGCTCCATAACATGAGATTGGTTATTTTAATGATCCTACTGTGAGCATTTGTACTCCTAAGGTGTTTGTACCGGTGTCCACAATAGAGTCAATTCCATATTTTCTAGTAAGAATCATACAATCTCATGACTTACTTTCTTCACCAAACTCCATGACAGGAACAGTGGGGACTTGTGATTGATTATTTTAAAAATGGGAAATACTTAAGGGTACTGAGTATAGTAGAACAGGACTAGCTACTTATATATTTATTTAGTTTCCTTATGCAGGGAATTTTGGATTAAATGCATCTTTAAATCCTTAATCTTAGAGTTGTAATGACTTTGTTGCCTTTTCAACCTCATCAAGTTACCTAAAATGACAGTTGAACCATTGTATGCCACTGGTTTAGTGTACAGTCAAAGCTTGTCCCTTTTCAGTCTAGGTTGATCTAGACAGTTTTAGGAGGCAAAATACCTGCTTCCAACATTATAAAGATGGCATTTTTTTTTTATTTAGAGTTAGGACTATGGTAATATGATAAAATAGTAATAAGAGGCTTTTTTTTTTTATTTAGAGTTAGGACTATGGTAATATGATAAAATAGTAATAAGAGGCACACTGCACAACCATGGCTGATGTATATAGCAACAATTGGAATGCACTGGGTATTATTTACATTGTATTTAAAATTTTCAAAAATTACATTTTGATCTCTCAATTGTTACTGGTTATGCAATGTAGGATTTCTCTTCCAATTTTTTGAAATGTGGTCCCTCAATAGTTTAGGATGTTGTAAATATAGTTCTTTAAGTGACATAGCTCATAGACTCTTTTCTATATCAATGTTTTTAGGAGGCAGTGACATAGCTCATAGACTCTTTTCTATATCAATGTTTTTAGGAGACGTTTTTTAAATTTCATAGCTACTCCTTCGTTTTCCTTCCATAACCAAGTGTTATTAGCCTTCATTTCCGGTAAACGAAGGTTGATAAAGCTTTGGAAGGGAAGGAAAACAAAAGAGTAGTTATGAAATTCTAAAAACGCCCACAAAAAATCCTAATGTAGAATATAGTCCATGAATTCCATCTAAGTGAGGGATCGGATTTACAACATCTCAAACGATTGAAGTACTATATTTCAAAAAACTGAAAAGGAGGTCTTATACTGCATAATTAGCAATAACTGAGAGACCAAAAGTGTGACTTTTCCTTAAAATTTTCTCTTATACTTGTTATTTTTCACAAAAATGTTAATATGTGGTGTTAGTAATATCCTTTTGGTACACTTTAGACTGTTAGCACATGGAAATGATAGAATGGAATGAAACCTATAGTTTGTTGCATATCTCTTTATCTTCTTGCTAGTAATATCCTTTTGGTACACTTTTAGACTGTTAGCACATGGAAATGATAGAATGGAATGAAACCTGTAGTTTGTTGCATATCTCTTTATCTCCTTGTTATCTTCTACTATCACTTCTTGCTTGTTTTGAATTGTTCTCTGCTCTTGCTGAGATGTTACTAATTATAGGTGTAAGTGCACATTCTGTTACAAGTGCGGAGCTCGTGCAAAAGATCACCATTGTCATAATTGTGGCATTTAAAACTTAGAATCTCCATTGTTGAACATGTTTGGTTGAGTGGATATTTGTTGAACTTGAACTTGTGATGTTGCATATGATTTTCATTTATAAACTCTGTTGAAACTTATGTTATCGTTTGAGTAGTTCCAGAAAGATAGACTGAGAAAGCGATAGCGTTGTACATACATGACTAGGATTTGTTGTTGTGTTATGTTGTGCTGTTTGCAGAACAATAATGTTGTTGCAATAATGTTTAATTAAGTTAGAGTTTTGAACCTATATCATTGATTTGCATCCGTCATTCCCATTTTGATTTTGATAGCCTTGTGCATGTTACGCTCGTTTACAACTTGTACTGGTTTAAGATTCGAAAGTACCGAAGGAAGAGGTTGATAGAAGTGTAGAACTGTTTAATTGGTCTAATAATTCGAATAGTAGGTCAAATATTTCAAGCTCATGGATTTGTTGTCTGAAGAATTGATTGGAATCTCTTAGACTACCATCGACTAGCAAATTGGAATGACAAAAAAGAAGTTAGAGAGTTGTATGATAGGTCGTAACTATCTTGTACAATTCAAGGGTAATTGGCTTACTCTGATCAATAGGGATGCCTCATCAGGAAAAAATACCGATTAACTCAACTAGACTTGCAAAAACTAAGTTAGCATTGTTGAAGACATAGTCCAACCTGACTAGTTGAAAAAAATATTGATCATCTCAACTAGGCCTAAAAGAACTAAGTTAGTTGGCTTACGCTTGTAAATACTAAAATGCAAGACACCTTGGCTAGTCAGGGAAAATGGTGATTATTCAAGTAGGCCTGGAAGAGCTAAAGTTAGTTGACTTATGCTTACAACATTGAAGGAAATGTTGATCAACTTACAAGAGCCAATGTAGTTAATATATGTCTGCGAAACTAAAGATATAAGTACCTTTACTAGTTGGAAAAATGTCGGTCAGTTCAACTAAGTTTGCAAGAGTCAAGTTAAGTTACCTACGTATGCTTACAATTCGCTAAACTAGGTTGCTATAGCTATCGTGCCACTTGACCAACTAATTATGCCAACCAACCACCTCAATGAGTGCTACGTCAAGCCTACTTACAACTAGTCATCGTGGCCTAAACATTTTATCCTTGTATAAATAGCTTCAGATCACATCCTTGTAGAAAAGCATCTTTATTCACATCTCATCCCGACCACATACTTATTTCTTATATTTAACTTATTATTGTACTTGATTGAGCCCCATATAGCCACCACTTTTCTTAGTCACTTTGTACTTGGCCTTACAGTGCCCATATTGTATTTGATCGGTAAAAATACGCCCATCATCTATATCTTCATCTACATCTCATTTGCTACACATTATACTAGTTTATTATTGGTTAGAACTATTTAACCCAGGCCACATGATCAAATTAACTTTCACTCGGTCACCAAAATATATTATCTATTTCCTACCTAGTGTAAATTCATATCTCTACCCCACATTGGCCTAAACCCGTGCTCTATTTGCTCTCACTACGTCATCTAAATTATTGCTTCGTTTCCGTCTCCTGGGACGGAGTTGGGGCGGCTGGATCAGACCATATTCAAATTAGTCAAATAATATTTAATTAAGATGGTCTCATGTCAACCTTTATCGCTTTGACAAATGACAACAACGTTAAATCTCAATTTATGGGCGAATTTGTTTGACCATGGAAAACATGCATGTCCATTGGCTTCTTTATCAAAGGGCTAACTGGGCAGTCTCCTGTTGCTGGCATGACTGCTTCTCTTATTCATTCACTCCAATAATTGCCCCCGTAACTATTAACATAAATGCAAAACTCACTTTACACCGTTAAATTACTATAAACATTGAGAATTCTCAATCACCATGTCTAACTAAATAACTTCATTCTATTTATAATAATAGGCGTGTTTCTTTTAGTCTTGTAAGCCCTAAACCAGGTTTGTTTCTCTGCTTTATTGAACACTAGTAGGGTCGGTAATACGGTAAATAAGTATATGTTGTAATTTTAGGTCCCAAAGTCCCTTCCACTAGTAATTAATGCACCTTTTATAAGCTAGGTAGGACGAACATGCCGGGCTACCGGCATGTCTTACACGTGTTGGATGTAGGTTTGGCGGTCATAATCATCATGCCAAGTGTTTGACGAGGGCAAAAAAGGTGATGGAATTTGACGGGACGTGATATGACTAGTTTTTCTGTTCGGGAGTACCTTTTAGGCAGTTAAAGAGAAAATGGCTCTGTGACCGGTTAGGTTAATAGGCTTCTCGGTCAGGTTAGATCGAGAGTGGTTGGTATGACATGAGTACACAAGGGAATTAACCAGCTATGCATTGAGATCAAGAACTCCGGTCAGGAAGTAAGATCAATAATAGCGGTGGAAACTGGTCTGATACTACTAGTATAGTTAAGTAGATAATATTTGGGAGGAGAAGATATGCTTGGTAGTGGTAGATATGCATGGTAGTCAGGTTTACTCCACTTCACTTTTCATTTCTTTAGTTTTATACTTATCAAACTTTTGATTTCCCACTTTTTTTTTTTAATTGAAAAATGCACAAGTAAATGCATTTTCTTGTTTCGTTTCTATAGTTTTTTACATTCCTCCCATGAGTAAATGCATCTAGTGTCTTTTAGGCATTGTATAATTTTACAGTGTCTTTTAACCAAACCTCTTTATTTTAGAATTTATTAAAATCATCTTTTACATTTGTGGTTGAAGATATATAACTAATTTAACTATATGGATATAATTGAAAGATAAAGGGTTAGTCTCTTCTAATTTAATCAAAAGTCTCAATTTAATCTTATGTACTTTATATTCCGACAAAAAACAAGTGTTCAAACAAAAAAAAAATACTAAAAGAATATAAAAAATTAATATAAAAGACAGTAAACTAGCATAGTCACAAATTTATCATGTGAAAACGATAGGGGATGCCGCCCATGTTCCTATTAGTGGATAATATCCATTTTATAGGCCACCCCTGGGAAGAAGAAAAAGACTGCCACGCAATATTGTAGGTCTGCCTGATATATCATATATCATATATGTACTTCTTTATATGTGTAGTGTGAATAATTATAATCACTATTTGAATGTACACTGAGTAAATTTCACTTTATGATCTTAGTTGATAATTGAAAATACTGAGATTCAAACTCGTGACTTGTTAACATTTGTAATTTTAGTTATGTGAGTTGGGTTATTATCTCCATCGTATATATATGTAATTATTATATTATACAATGTATTAAAGTCGTCAAATTCAGAGCTGTTTGGTACAGCCACGGTTTGTAGGCCATGGCAGCATGCAGCCAACAGTAAGCCATGAAAGTCACCTCAAGATTCAAAGAAGAATGGATACATTCACAACTCGCCATAACCAAGAAACTCCCTCATATTTTATTTTCAGCCCGCAGTCACTGTCCAAAATAGCACACTAAGTAAATCTGTATAATAATTCAAGCAGGATAAATAAACTGGTACTAAAATTACATTTTATTCTATATGTGTATTTAAGATGCTGGTTAGCTGTCCTCACCACATCCCGCATAAAAGAATGTGTAGCGTAATGATGAGTTTAATGCTGTAGTTGACACGGAACTAGTTTAATTAAGAATTTAATGTTATAGTTGACGCGCGGGAAGAAATGTGTTGTTAATTTCGAAGTGGGAAGTAATGAGATATAGGTGTGAAGCAAATATTACTTTTTAGTAGAAATATAAAACAAGCTTGTTAATCCTGAAGATAGTAAAAGTGTTGGACACTTTGAGTAGTGAAGTAAAAAAATTGAGGAAATTAATAAAGTTAATCTTCACTTATATTGCTTTTATGCTTAGTAGCCCATCTTCTTACAGTTTCTTCTCCCTTTGTTGTAGAGAGTAGAGAGAGTGCATAGAATCACAATTGGCATTCGCGTTTGCGCCCTTGATTGATTGAAACAGATGCCGAGCACGCTTTACTTGAGCACTTCATTCCGGAATTTCGATTTTGAATCCGTTAGATAATCATATACATATACTCTGCTCTCGCTTCTTCAAAGCGTATTCGAAGCTGGAAAAAATGATCCCCGGGAGAAATGCTGTTCGTTCTCGGGTTCTCGCGCTGTGTTGCTTCCTGGTGTTGATGAGATTCGCAGAATCTCGAGTTGCTCCACGGGAAGGTGAGCTACAGAGAGTCCTTTCTCTTGAATTTCATTTCCTTGAGTAATCAAACCAATGGATTTAGGAATAGACAAGTGATTTTCTCGTTTTAGTGTATGTGTGTTCTGAGAAAAATAAGTTTTAGCTTTGTTTTTCCATACAAGTAAACGCCACTAACTTCAAACGATTTCTATAGTCATTTGAATGGGAGGCTATGTTATAGTACTGTATATGCAGATAGCATGGTGAGGAATCATTAATTCTAGGCTTTCTGAAGAGAATTTTTGCCTTTTATTTGTGGAGTTTTGCTGTGTTTTCATTTTGATGCTATGTGTTAGTAATGGTGGTGTTCATAATTTTGGGAAGGATAAATGTTTGTTGGAATGGTAGATTATAATTTTATTTTCTCCTCATTATCTATCCCCCTCCCCCTTTTTAATATTTGAGCAGTGATATATCATATATGTATGTTAACATCTACTTCCATCACTGTGTCTCAGTGGATGTTCTCCAGCAGATTGTCACTACCATGGGTGTAACAACTTGGAAGTTCAATGCGAGTTCATGCAATATTGAAGGAGTTGGGACAGCACAACCGCCGCCAAGTTGGTCTGAGAGCAATGTTGAGTGTGACTGCAATGTTGGGAATAGCACTGTGTGTCACATCGTTAAAATGTAAGCCCTCTTGATCTTATAAGCAAGTGCACTTGATGTTGCTTTAGATCTGATTTTGACTCTAGTCTGTAATTCTTTGTGTAAACTGAGTTTCATGTTTATGACCATTGAGCTTGCATGTGCGATATAGTTTTAATATGGGAAGAATTACATAAGATTAAGCCTGTGAAGTATAAGAGATTCAAGCCTCAATTTTTTTGATGCATCTCCAAAAAAGAATTAAAAAAAAAATCAATAATGTTAGTTATTCCCGGAATTTCTGATTGCAATTTCAGTTTTCTCTATCCACCATGACAGAATACTTCAATAACAAGTTCAATATTCTATAGCATTTTCTTGCAGAGTTAGAACTGAATGTAATTTTCGCTACTGCAGTGTGTTAAAAGGTTTAAGTCTTCCTGGTGTTCTTCCACCCAAACTGGTGGAGCTCCCTTATATCCAACATATGTAAGGATTTTATGCCACTGCTGCATTTGTTCATTTATTATTATTATTATTATTATTATTATTATTATTATAATTTTATTTGCATTTTTGATATGCTAAATATCAACAAACATCTGAAAGTTATCTCTATTGTTCTAGCGACTTTGCTTACAATTATCTCAGCGGTACAATACCAACTGAATGGGCCTCAACAAAATTGAATTTCATGTAAGCTCTTAGCTTTGTATCTTTTATGGCTGAATGATTTTCTGTGTATGTCTTCAATAAAATTCACTAACAGCCAGTTTCTTTTATCAAGCTCTGTGCTTGTGAACCGGTTGTCAGGGAAAATACCTAAAGCATTAGGAAATATTACCAGCCTCACATACCTGTATGTATTATCAATTGTTGCATTTATTTTGATGTTCTTTTCTCTCTTGGAATGTAAAATTGGCAGCATTTTACTCTTTTCCTTGTTACTTACTATTGTTTAATTAATTGTTTATGTTATTCTGCATTTCTTGAAATTTAAACAAAAATTTGAACCAGAAATCTTGAGGGGAATCAGTTTTTGGGTGCTATTCCTTCTGAACTTGGAAACCTCGTAAACTTGGAAACCTTGTAAGACGATTCTTCTTTATTCATTCTGTGCCTTGTATTTTGATTTTTGATGGATAAAAGTTCCTGAATGATTCCAACATTTCAATTCCAGGATGTTGTCCTCAAACAGTTTGGTGGGAAGGTTGCCTGCATCATTTTCTGCACTTGTAAATTTAACAGATTTGTAAGCACAGTTCGCATACTTCAGTTAATTTATTTTTTGTGTTTCAGGTGGTATGATTGACATTATATTGCTTTTTACAGCAGGATAAATGACAACAATTTCACCGGTCCAATTCCAGATTTTATAGGGAACTGGAAACAACTTATAAGACTGTAAGATCTTCATTTACCCAACTTACTCCAAATGTGTGTATAGTTGGTATGTAATTTATTTTGAATGAAAATGAAGGGAGATGCAAGCGTCTGGACTAGAAGGCCCCATTCCAGCAAATATATCTCTTCTTAATAACCTAATTAATTTGTGAGTACTCAACCATTTTAATATTGAAATACCTTTCATATTTACTCTTTGTTTTCCAGTAGTAGTTAACAGTTTTCATATTCTTATACAGGAGGATCAGTGACATAAATGGACCTAGTCAGGGATTTCCTGTACTGAGTAGTAATGGAGGCCTAGTAACATTGTGAGTTAGGACAGCTATAACCCTATGGAAATTGGTTTAGGCATTCATGTTCAAGATCCTATATTTGAGGCATTATTACTTTTTCAGGATATTGAGAAACTGCAATATCTCTGGAAAAATTCCCCCATATATCTGGAACCTGGCAATCCTTGAAACCTTGTAAGTAATCACACACCATTTGACAACATAAATGTTAACTTCTTTGGTATGCAAGAGTTCTCATAGCCCTTTGTTGTATAATATTTCATTTTTTTTACCACTTTAAGGAAGTTTTCTTATGTTCAATTTTTTGGGTTGCCTTTAGGTTGTTTTTTATCCTTATACTCTCTGTTATTTATTCTTTCCATCTTTTATGTTGGTTACATAATTTTTTATGGGCCAAACATATAGAAAATAATGGTTAACAAGAAGGATTTGAACCCACAACCTTTTGCCTGCTCTGATGCTATATTGGAATATGTGTTCCATCTCATCTAAAAGTTTAAGTTTACTGAATATACACCTTTATCATTTTGTATTCATACTCAGTGATTTCTACACTCCAAATAAAATTTAATTGGTCATTTTCTGTTTCTTTTCAAGAAGTTCATCTGCTTTTTCCTTACATTGACGTGTTGCAGAAGTTGTTTCTTCAATCTAGAACCCAAAGACATTCTACCATTATTTTCTTGTTTTTGTGCATTGCAAGTACATATGATTGCACTTCCTTGGGAAAAAAAATCATGGATTGAAGTAAATGACACTATTTTTGTGGGTTTGTTTTTTATGAAAAAAAAAAAGCACTTTGCTAATGGTAATGGTAATCTGTAGAATCATTGCTTTGCTGTAACCTAGTCAAGAATTGTGGCCCAACTGTTTGTTCAATTCTTTATGTGCAGTTTTATTGTCTTGACTAAATTGATCTTAACTTGAACTGTTTTTGTATAAAGGGACAGGTAATATATTTTTGACATTTCAGCAATTTTTGGTTTTCTATCATTCCTTGTTATTACTTATTATCAGGATAGACTTCCTTTGTCACTTTGTTTTATCTGATGCCTTGTTCATTAGCTGAATGCATTCCTTCTCTTATGCCTCCATTCCAACTTATGTTTTTCCTAGTTAACTAAGCAACTATAGACATGAGTACATGACTATTGTAAGATGCCCTAACACAGAAATGCACTAATACCTCTTCCAACTTTCCCAGGAAAGGATACTTTCTTCTTTTTTCTAAGCATATTATGTTTTTAAATTTTATGATCAGGGATGTCAGTTTCAACAAGCTAGAGGGCGGATTTCCAGATCATATTAGTCCCAGGAGTACTCTACAGTTTTTGTAAGGAGAAATTCTAAACTTTTGGCTTCAATAGACAGTATTTCAATACATTACTTGAGTATGCATATTGTCAGAAATGTTATTTATCATATTAAGAATTTCTTTGTCCTCCCTCCTTAAGCTTTCTTTGGTACTATGCAAATCAGTTCTGTATTAATGTCCTGATTTGTGTTTCTTGGACACAGGTTTTTAACCGGCAACCTCCTCAGGGGATATATTCCTAGTTCAATCTTAGTAACTGGACTGAATGTGTATGTTTATTATCTCTCCAATAATTTTCCATGTTACTGTCCTGATAGCAGACCACTAACAGGGGAATTATTTATGGTTATTTAAATGTAATTTTGCAGATTGTAGTTTAAGAAAATTATGAGATCATTTTACTACCTATACCCATGAATGGGCTGGGTGAATTTCTGCCTTATCTTTAGTATAAAGGTAGCTAACAAAATTGATAATTTGATTGCATGTGCAGTGATCTTTCCTATAATAACTTTACATGGCAAGGTCTTGATGGACCTGCTTGTCAACCTAATCTGTAAGGAAACTCTTTATTCCACTGTTATGTCCTTAACTTACGAAGTTTCTACTGATAAATATTCTTTTCCCCTAGGAATTTAAATATAAACATGTACAAGAGCTTTTCAACAGTAAGTGCACTGTAAGATTCTTATTCCCATTTTCTTTCATTGGAATTGTATTTTCACATCTTGTAGCAAAGACCTTATTCAATACACTTAAAACAATACTCCTTTTGTTCCATTTGATATGCCTTATATATTATTCATTAATCAAATCACCTCTTCTTTTTTTCAATTATTTCTTTTAACAATTTCTTATAATTTTCAAATTTGTTTGTTTTTTTTTAATAGAACTTTTAATATGGCTTTTAAATATATAAATTTTATTCAATAAAACTAAATTAAATATTACAAAAAATTAAATTATAAATAGCTGGAGTCAAACCTAGTTATCCATGTAAGGCATAAATTTTGGGACGGAGGTAGTAGTTTCTTTTTTTTTTTTTTTTTTTAACCTAAAATTCAAAACTGATGTTAATTGCTTCTTGATTTTTCTTCAACAGAAGAAGAGTTCTTCCATGTGCGGAGGAAGTTACTTGTCCTAGATGTACGTGTATTCTTTGTTGTTTTTTTTTTTTCCTTCTCATTGCAAACTGCATTGCTTGTCAGCTTGTCAGAAAAAGGATAGCAGAATAATTTCTTTTTAAGGCAGAATTCTGAAATAAAAGAAAAACAAAGGAAAAGTCTACTTTCCAATTTTCTTTTTTATTATTTTCCTAATATCACATACTACGGAAACTAACATATTTCAGTTGCCAAATATGACTTTGACAAGTAGCTATTTGTGTTTAATATTTTTTTAAGCTCTTGTGAAATACATCCAAGTTATGTCTGTGTAAAAGTAAATTTCATTTGTGGTCTCTGATATTCAAGCTAAGTTTCAATTTGGCTAAATGCTTTAGTCAATTCATTTTGATCCAAAATGTATGACATTGATTTCAGTTAAGTGTTAATGTAATTTAAAACCAATTTATTGACAAATAGATTAGGAAAATTTTGACATTTTATACAGAGTAGATATATTGTTTTGTTTTCCTTTTTCATACTTTTCAACTTCCTTATCTTCTATTTTATTTCTCTCTGCCACCCCTTATTAAACATCAACTTTATTGGATCTGCATAGTAATTAGAGATGTTCCTTACTTATATGTCAATAAATTGGTGTGAGATGACATTGGTATCTGATTCAAACCAATTTCATATAATCAAGATCGAATATAAACTATTTAAACATTTAGGGCCAAATTAAAACTTAATTTAAAACTTTGGGATAAAAACTGTACTCATCAGTGTAACTATGGAAACAATTTATCTTCCCCTACAGATGTGTGCTCTCTAAATGTAAATTGTGGTGGCAATGATGTTACCGTCAAAGAAAGAAACCGTGAAGTTTTGTATGAAGGAGATGCAAGTGTTGAAGGTAGTTCAGCTTCAAGATATTTCACTAGTGGCAATTATTGGGGATTTAGTAGCACAGGAGACTTCATGGATGATGCTAATATTCAGAATGCACGTTTTATTGTGTCACAACCATCACCAAACCTTTCTGAATTGTACAGAAGTGCTCGTATTTCTCCTCTTTCGCTTACTTATTTCCAGTATTGCTTGGAGAATGGGACATATAATGTGAGTCTCCATTTCGCGGAGATAGAGTTCAGAAATGACAGTACATACTACAGTCTTGGAAGACGTATCTTTGACATATATATTCAGGTTGTTTAATTATATCAACTACTTGTGTTTCTTCTAGTAAGTGGTTTAGATTTTAGAATGCTTATCAGTATCTCTATTTCAGGAAAAACTTGTTCGGAAAGACTTTAATATTGAAGAAGAGGCTCGTGGAGCTCAAAGGCCTGCTGTATTGTATTTTAATGCCAGTGTGACAGATAACACCTTGGAAATTCGCGTTTACTGGGCTGGTAAAGGGACTACGCGTATCCCTCTTTCAGGGCATTATGGTCCCCTTGTATCAGCTATTTCAGTTCATCCTTGTAAGTTTCTATTCCCAAATTCCTGTCTTTTATTCTATTTTGGTTGGTTGGATGGAGACTTGGAGTGGCTTTCTTTTCTTTTATTTTCAATTTTGGAGATCACAATTAGTCTACCAAAGTGGCATTTGCATAGGAGCATAGATAGTTATTCAACAAAAATGTGTTTTGTTGAATGTTTGAAACTGCATATGGTATAAAAAAAATAAAAAATAAAAAAAGAAACTGCATATGGTATATTTGATTTTTGCTCATTCTGCAAGGGTATTCTTCTTCTTCTACTACTTTTAGTAGAAAGTTTTTGTAATACTCGGTCTCCTTGCTTTTTAATTACCCCTTCTCACACAGTCTAACCAAGATCAACAACCATTAGGTGCGACTCCACTATACTATCAACAACCAAGGTATATATATATATACACCTAGAGGTAGCCAATAATCACGCATTCACGCCAAAAAATAAGTATCTGCCTCACATATTGACTTTCTTTTTTTTTTTTTTTTTTGTGGGACATATTGACTTTCTATCTACACTTTCTCCAGCATCAAACCCAATAGGAGGCCTATTATCTGACTGGAAATTACTTTTTCAGTTTAACTGCACCCACCTAAGTAATCTAAAGGAGTCCAGGAAAATATGTTTGTTCAAGCAGGAGTTTTCTAATTCTCTTATGTATATACCTAATCTCCCTGCTTCAAGAAGTTGAATACGTCTTCTTTCCACTTCCCTTTTTTCTTGATTGCTTCATCTCACTCATGGTGGTCTATAGCTTGTTATCTTCTATTACAAGGAAATCGAGCTATGATCAGAGGCAACTTAAAAAGTACTCCGTAATATCTACCAACTGCATGGTGATTTTTGCTTGTATTACTGAGCAGTAAAACAGACTTCGATTTGACATCTGGGCCTTTCCTCTTCTTATTTAATCCTGTTGAAGTTGATTTCCTGTAGTTTATTGAGATTATGGTGATTTCTGATACATGCACAAATATTTTTTACTACGGAGTATTTATTTATTTATTTGGTGGCAGATTTTAAATGTTCAAATGGGACCAATAATCATGCAAATATTTATATTATTGTTGGGGTGGTGGCCGCATGCAGTATCATTGTCATGTTTGGCTTGCTGTGGTGGAATGGCTGTCTACCATGTAGAGGAAGGCATCGTAAAGGTAATTCTTAATAAACATCACAGTTACTCGAAGCTCATAACTGAACTCTTGCCTGAATTGATGTATGCTGACATCACTATACATTTCCATGTGCAATGTATGCGCATTCTCCAATTGATACAGTAAGTGCAACTGTTTGAGACTTAACAGTTGTATCTACATTGTATGATATTGACATATCGTGATACTTGCAAGCACATTTGTTTTTGAACTTTTAAATGAATATTGTGTTTGTGGAAGAGAATGGGGATGTTATAATGGAAAGTATGATACTAGGAGTGTGCAGATGCTACATTTCTAAACTGATGTATGGTATTGAAATTAAGACTGATATCTGTATTCTTGACAGAACTGGCAGGAGGCGAACTGCAAATGGTTACTTATACTTTAAAACAAATAAAAGTTGCGACCAGAAACTTTGATATTGCAAACAAGGTTGGAGAAGGTGGTTTCGGTCCAGTATACAAGGTATGATCTCATTCTGAGTCTATTGGTTGCATCTCCCTTAAATCTTTTGTCAGACCCTGACGAAGATCTGGTGTAGGGTCGGCTTCCTGATGGCACTTTAATAGCAGTGAAGCAACTCTCCTCCAAATCGAGGCAAGGAAACAAAGAATTTTTAAATGAGATTGGAATGTTTTCTTGTTTGCAACATCCAAACGTTGTTAAGCTTCTCGGGGGCTGTGTTGAAGCGAACCAACTACTTCTTGTATATGAATACATGGAGAACAACAGCCTTGCTAATGCTTTATTTAGTAAGCTCTCACTAAAGTCGGAAATTTCCTCAGTAACTACAATGTCCTAGAAATGTACATTAACATTTCAATGGCGCTTCTTTTTTTTTTTTATAAATAAATTCAGAGGACAATCAGTTGGTCTTGGACTGGCCGACAAGGTTAAAGATTTGCATTGGTGTTGCTAGAGGTCTGACCTTTCTGCATGAGGAGTCCAGCCTCAAAATTGTTCATCGAGATGTTAAAGCTACAAACGTGCTGCTTGATAGAGACATGAATCCCAAAATCTCGGACTTTGGACTTGCTAGACTCAATGAAGACGATAAGACCCATATGAGCACTCGAATTGCAGGAACAGTGTGAGCTTTACTCACATCATGAAATAAATACAAATGTCATCGTTACTTTGAGTCTCTCGTGATGATCAGAATTCTAACTCGACTTACCATTTCTTGTTGACTCCAGAGGGTATATGGCACCGGAATATGCACTTTGGGGTCACCTCACCTACAAGGCTGATGTCTACAGCTTCGGGATTGTACTTCTGGAAATTGTTAGTGGACAGAGCAACTCTAACTACATGCCAATCGAAAGTTGCGTTTGTCTTTTAGATTGGGTACTATTCTCTTCACTCCTATTTTCTTTAATGAAGCCTAGTCTGCATATTTTTGCTGCTTTTCCAAGTAGAATAGAAGTATAGCACCCCCCCCCCCCCAACCAGCACCAGCACATGCCCTGCACGCTTTCTCAATCCCTCCAATTTTCAACCATGCTTATAAAGTTGTATATTTCAGGCCTGTTTATCGCTGCTAAGTGGGAATCTGGAGCAGTTTACCGACCAGAAATTGAATTCTCATTTCAACAAAGAAGAGGTCGAAGGGGTGGTGAAAGTAGCACTCTTGTGCACCAGCGCAACTCCAACACAGAGGCCTATAATGTCAGAAGTTCTGGGCATGCTTGAAGGAAGAATCAGTATTCCAGCTGAAATCCCAGAAGCTAGTACATGCACAGACGATTTGAGGTTTAAGGCCATAAAAGACTATCGTCGAGAGAAAACAAAATTCTCGAATGCTGCTACTGGAACCAACTCTCAGATCTCCGGCACTGATTACTTCGAGTACAATCCAGAGTCACCATCTCGACGTAATCAGAGTGAGATTAGAGTCGTGCCTGAGAATCCCGCAACTTTCTGAGAACACCCTGCTGAACTGCTGAAGTTTGGTGATCTGCTCTGCTTTTTCTTCAAAGATGCTGCAGCATATGCAACCTTGCATGCTTCATAAACCTGTAAAAGGAGACTTCTATTCTTGAAGTTGATAGCTGGTTCCAGCTATCCTCTTCTTTTATTTGCCTTTACATTATAAACTCCCAAAGGCTTCTTATTTATCTAGCTTATTAAATAATTAACATCAATTTGTGTCTAATTTTGCATGGTTGTTTATGTTTTCAAGAAATTTCTATAGTGTTGATAGGCATCAATGCCGTTTGTACCAAATAGAACCATACATGATTGCACTGTGTAGTATGAGAAAAGGTGTTAATAGTATTCGATACAATCTAAAATGCATTCATGGTTGTATCCATGCAAAAATGCATCGGTAATGATCTGTACAAATTCAATTTGCAAAGCATATATCGTGATTATCTATTGATAGTTGTTATATTCTGTGGTCGTTGTTGGTGCTCTTATTTGTTATTGTCAAATTGATTTTCTTAAAAAGAAACTTAGAGTGGAGTAGTGTCATACCTATAAATCTTGATAAGTCAATTTTGTTGGTAATAATGTAGCAGATGTGAACAAATAAAATTTGATCTCTGGAGCACGTCATATTATTATGTCATGTGATATCCTATTTGTTGGTCTTACCTTGTGGGATAAGCAAATCTGCAAATCACCGCTGTTTGATTCAATACAGGATGCTTGGTAGTCGATGCAATGGTGCTTTTTATAGATTGCAATATTATACGGAGTATATATTTTTACTTATTATTATTTATTTATTTATTCTTAGAAGGTGTTTTATACTTCCCCCATCAATTAATTTTTTTTTTAAAAAAATGTTTTAAAGGAATATATTTGATAGAAATAATTTTATTGGAAAATTAATTACATGTTTAGTGCTATCATGATTATTAAATCAACAAGAGTCAGTATTGACTCCACTAAGGCTCGAACCCACCACCTCCCGTATAAAGGGAAGAGTTTGATGCCACTGGACTACAAGGTCCTTGGCATGTCATGTTATAATTAATTCAAAAAGCATAATAAATCACAATATTTATTTTTCTTAAATTTTATTTCTTAAATAAAATTTAAACATATAGAGAGAACTTTATTTTATGAAAATACATTTATCATTTTAATATTGCATGGATGGTGACTTTCCTTCAAGGTCAGACGTGCCGCTGGACGTCACCGTGAATGGGGCGTGCCGTGCACATGCCACAAGACTAATATTAAAAAATTTATGAATTGATCACAACTGAGTATACACCTTTCATCATGGCTATGAATTTAACTCATCATAAAAGAAAAAACTCAACTCCAACTAAGTTGAGTATACGGTTGACTTGATAACTACACGATTACAAGTTCTACTTGAGGAATTTAGGGTCACAAGACGGTCTATTTCCTTGTCGGGATTTATCCAATGCACTATGATCACTCATTCTGCCCCGCCCCGCCCATGTCATTTGCCAAATTATGATCCACACATCTAGCTGTATGGACCATAATTCAAAACGACGTCATTTTGATGTTTAAAAAGAATTTATTGTTTCACGCAAGTGTTAGAAAATTGAACATTATGAAATAAGATGATGTATTTTATGAGTTAGAATAATGTATTTTATATATTAAAATAATTAAATAATTAATATACTTTATATGTATTATTAGAATAATAAAATTTATAAAGTAAGGTAATGTATTTATGAGTTAAAATAATGTATTTTATGTGTTAGAATAATATAAAATAATTTACTTTGTTTTTAGACCATGGTCGACACAATAATGATTGTGTCCTTTCCCCAAGTATAAGGCTGCGTATTTGTCGTTAACAAATATTAAGTTGGCAGTTGGCACTAGGGGTGGAAATAGGCTAGGCCGAGCCAGTCTTTAGAAAATTAGGCCTGGGCTTGCTATGGAAATCTAAAGCCTGGGCCTGAGCCTGTATGTAGGCTTTTTTTTAGGCTCAAGCCTAAGCCTACAGTTGACCTGGTCTGGCCTAAAGCCTTTTTAAAAGCCTATTTAACATATAGGCCTTTAAAAAGGCTTCAAAATAGATCCTAAATAGGCTTTGAACCTATTTAAATAGGCCTTGAACCTATTTATGGCCTACATTTTAAAGTATACCTGTAAAAAATTTAAAAAAAAATACCTAAATTCATATTTCATAATGAATGACAAAATCATAAGTTCATATTTCATAATACAATATCCAACATCACAAATTTAATAAGTAAAAGTTTGTAATACAAAATTCAACAATGTATTGTTTACTAATTAATAGTATTACTACAAATCTATAAATCCTGCAAGCAATTACTAGTAGGCTCATATTACATTAATATTACTACTTTACTCATTGCTAGTAAACTGTAAACACTAAACGACTAGCAGAATTATTGCTAGTAAATAGTAATACTAATTATTAGCAATTTAGCATAATAGCAATAGTAACTAGTAATATCTAACACTGTTTACTAATTAGTAAGTCGTATTTGGGATTTGGGTATTGGAAATTAGGGTTGTAGGTTATATATATATATATATATATATATATATATATAAATGTAATACATAATAATTAAATATTAAATATAAATATTATAATATATATATATATAGACTAGGCTTGTGGGTTTGTAGGCTAGGCTTTTAAATATAGGCCTAGGCCTGTTTAACTAAATAGTCTTCTAATTAAACTTAGGCCTAACCTTTTTATTAAATAGACTAAGCCAGGCTAGACCCTAAGTAAGCCAGGCCGTAGGCCCCTATGAAGGGGCCTGGCCTATTCACACCCCTAGTTGGCACATGGCTTTCATAAAAATCAATGGACTCTCTCAACTGTACACTGTACTCAATTTCTCATGCCTGCGTGTTGACTTAGCTTCTTGTGCATTGCGACAAACCGTATCAAGTGTGTATTACGTAGGAATTTTTCTTCCATGAAACGACATTTTCCGTTTTGGTAGTCTGATCTAATCTTTGGCGGGGCACATTATTAAATTCAGTAATCATTAATATAGTCTTCTTCTTCATCTTCATCTTCATCATCCATTCGTTCTCCATTTCTTCACACAGGTGTTGACTGCATTTCTCAGCTCGAAATTCGAATACCATGCTCGTCTTCATCTTCTTGCTGCTCTGCTTTAAGCCTATCGGCATTCGAGCTCAAACGCCAGCTCTTCCTCTTCCAGATTCTGAAAGTAAAAATGCTTTGCTCCTTATTCGCATTTTTTTTTTTGTTTTTTTGGTTTTTGTTTTGCTGGGAGGCAGTGTGATTGATTAAGAAGTTTTCTTAGTTCAAATTTAGTGCATCAATGATGATTGAAACAAATAAGCAGCCTTCATTCTTTGATGTGATTCGAGAATGTGTTAAGAACCTGTGTGGATTTAAAAGGATCAAGTTAGGTTTAAAAGCCATTGGAGTTTTTTTTTAGTACTGCTGACTCTATTACATGTTCATCTATACTTTCTCGACCTGTTGAAGCACAAAGATGGAATATGGCCTCCATTGGAGTTTATTTTTACTGAGAATTTGTCTTGATTAATTTGGAAATTTCAGGGAATGCTCTTAGAGAAATAGCTGATCAGTTGGGGAAAAAGGGCTGGAATTTGAGCCTGAATCCTTGCGATGGGGACCCAAGCTGGAATACCCCACCACAGGATGGCTGGCCAATCTATCAAAATTCTGTTCTTTGCAATTGCACATATTCTGATGGTTTCTGTCATGTTGAAAGCATGTTAGGTTCTTTCTTTCCTTTTGTTTTTGTAAAATACGAAGTGGTTTACTCAAATGATGATGGCACATTGTTTTGCCCCGATTATTTATCGAATTCTTATCATTTCTTTTTTATGTAAACACTAAACAGATCGCTTACAGCTCAGGATTTAGCAGGTGTCCTTCCGCCTTCCTTGGCAAAGTTACCATTCCTCAAGAACATGTACTGAGATTTTCCTGCTCTAGTTGGATTTGTCCTCGCCTTTACTAAAATCAGATTATGGTTTTTGGTTTTCTTGATCAATATATTTTCGTTTCCTGCAGTGTTCTTACACGCAACTATTTAAGTGGGACAATCCCTCCTGAATGGGCATCTATCAAACTGGAAATAATGTGAGTTGCACCTCTTTTTACCTATGAAACAAATGTAAACCTTTTTTTTCTAAACAATGTTAGCCAAATGTGGTTTTGCAGGGTTGTTGCTATCAATCGATTATCTGGACCAATCCCAACATATTTGGGAAATATAACCACACTAAGAACACTGTAATCTCCCTTGCTCTTAGTCCTTGCAGATTCATATATTGTATCTTTATTTTGAATTCTTTGGGGAACCTCTTTTATGTGATTTGAAATTTGATGACTTTTTCAGGAGTTTGGAGAATAACATGTTTAATGGAACTGTTCCACGGGAACTCGGGAATCTTGTCAATTTAGAGAGATTGTATTGACTTTCAATCATTAAGATTTTTCTAAGTGCCTCAATTAGTCAAATTTGGTGTTCATATTCTCAGTTTCTTTTGTCATTCTGTGTTTTTTGGGTTGATTGCAGAGTTCTTTCTGCAAACAATCTCACTGGTGACCTTCCGATAGAATTGAATAACGTCACCGGTTTGACACAACTGTACGTTCATCTGTCTTAATTTTCCCTTTTAGAAACCAAACTTCTTCAGTTGTTTTGATTTAAGTGTCACCAATATAGTAGGTTGAGCCGAAATAACTTCACTGGGAAATTACCTAGCTTTCAGGCTTGGACAAACCTTCAAAGCTTGTAAGCCTTTCTACCAACATTTTCTACTTCAATGAACTGAGACTTTTAGATGTAACTTCTGTTTGATTGGTGAATGATCTGCAGAGAGATTGAAGCAAGTGGTTTTGGAGGACCGATACCTTCAAGCATTTCTGTATTGACGAATTTAACTGAACTGTGAGTAAATGCTTTTCAAGCCACTTCAAATCCTTGTAATGTTAGCATGGTCTATTATACTATGATATGCACTGATCATGCTTATTAATCTTTATAATATAAAATGGCTCTGCAGAAGAATCGCTTACTTAAATGGAGGAGACTCTGAGTTTCCTATGGTAAAAAATATGACGAGTCTGACTAAGTTGTAAGTGACACTCTTTACTTCCTTAAGCAATATATTAATGTTTTACAGCTTCCATAATCTCAAAGGAAATGATTTGTTGTTGTAGGATGTTGAGAAGTTGCAATTTAATTGGGAAGATACCAGATTATGTGGGCAGTATGACACCATTGCGTAATCTGTAATTCTACCATTTATAGTTGCTTTGGTTTATCCTTTTATTTTCTATATATATAGAGAGATTATCAAAGATCGCATTGGGCTATTCTTCTATCTATCGACTAGGTTTACCAATATATCCAGGGTTGATAATCTTAATCCTGTTTTTATAGAATTCAGATGCATCTTTAAGTGTTAAAAATAATGTGAATTAGGTTCCCTTTTACTTGTCACAAATACAAGAAATCATTTAAAATATGGATTGCTAAAGTTGTAAATGGTACTCACATGCATCTAGACTTTGAATAATGCCATCTCTATTTGCCTACCTTCTAACTTCTAAAATTCTGTGTTTGTTTGGAGGATTGTTCTATGTATTGTGGCTATCATTTCCACTGATACAAAAGAAAATTATTGTCTGTCTAAGATGCATTTTTTCCTTTCCACAGGGATCTGAGTTTCAACAATCTAGAAGGTGAAATTCCAAGCCTTGGTCTGTCTAATATGGAAGTGATGTGAGTACCAAATCAGTAAGGACCACTTTTGGTTCATCTTTTCATACTTGATTCTCTTCATTCATGTCCGTCCTGCTTGAAATTCTATATAGAATATTAGAATATGCAATTCTTACCAAATAAAATGATGTCCATTCTGCTAGGTTACTAACGAACAATTCTTTGACTGGGCCAGTCCCAGAATGGATGCAAAATCGAGACCCCAGAACGTATGTTTAATTATATATCTTTAGTTTATCTTTCCTTGTGTTTGTTATTAAGCATCTTTTTGCTAATTTCTTTTGTGTCTCAAGGCATCCTCTAAGTAGATGTAAACACCTAAAGGTTTCATTTGCAGACAAATAGACATTTCTTACAATAACTTCAGCGAGAGCTCTGTCCCATCAACTTGTCGTGAGACCTTGTAAGGCCCGGGCTTCACATGCATATTCTTCTTTTCAGCTGGTTAATGTAGAAAATATATTCCTAACGACCCTTTTATTCTGTTGTCAGCAACTTGTTCAAAACCTTCAGTGAGTGGAATCATGCGTAAGATTTAACTTCATTCTGAGGAATTAATGGAATAGAGATTACTTTTCTCGCTTTTCAGTTTTGTCTGGTTCTGACTATATTTTCTAATTTTATACAGAGAGAAGTGCTTGAGTCCTTGCTCAAAGGGTAAGTACCATGAATTATCAGCCAGTGCCTTTTTTCTTTCATTCAAAAATTTAAAATGACAAACAAACATATTGTTTATTTTGCTACGTTTCGAATTAGTATGCTTCATTGCAGAGGACACAATTCAGTCTTGTTTGACCTTTTTGCAGATTGGTATAATTTCCATATAAATTGTGGGGGTCCCAAAGTTGTGATTGGAGAGACTACTTTTGATGATGATCAAGACTCAGCAGGTTCTACAAAATTTGCCCACCCATACGAGAATTGGGTTACCAGTAGTACAGGAGACTTTTGGGATGTAAACCGTACCATTTCTGACTATACAGCAAGTAACGTATCTGTTATCAAAGGAAACGAAACTGAACTTTACACAGCGGCTCGTGTCTCTCCTTTGTCATTGACTTATTTTGGACGCTGCTTGGCAAATGGAAACTATACCATCACTCTCCACTTTGCGGAAATCGTTATAAGAGATAATAGATCATTCGAGAGTCTAGGAAGACGGTTCTTTGATGTTTATATCCAGGTGAAGTTTTATAGGGTACAGAATTAAATAAGTCATGAATGTTTATGCAATATACTCAAGTTGTTGAAATGCTTGCAGGGTGTACGAGTCTTAAAGGACTTTGATATTAAAAGTGCAGCTCGAGGAGTCGATACACCCATAAAACTGAAATTTAGCGCACCTGTCACAGACAAAACTCTAGAGGTGCGCTTTTACTATACTGGGAAAGGAACACAAACAGCCCCAGTCAGAGGAAAATATGGTTCTTTAGTATCAGCCATCTCTGTGGAATCCGGTAACATTATTATTCTGAGACTTGGTTCTTTCTCTGATATAGTTCTCTCTATCTCTCTTTCTTATGGAAATTTATTTAATTTTCATGTATGAGATTTATTGCAGAAAAAAAAAAAATGTCTTACACCATTGAACTTGTTCTTCTGCTACAGATTTTGATCCTCCAAATCACAAAAAGAAGACTGTCATTATAGCTGTTTCTGTGGCAGCTTCATTAGTTGCTATTCTCGTAATTCTTGGTATTGCTTGGAGAAGAAGATACTTAAAAAGCAGAATTTCAAAGGAACAAGGTGGTGCCCACAAATGCCCTATATCTCTATATTTTACACAGGTCATACTTGTGTCATACATACTATGTCATGGATATACATAAAATGTTGAAATAAATCAAGACCTTGTGGCGAGCCCTAGTGGGGGTGGTATTGACTCTTTGTACTTCAGTAGGTTAATGCTGTTTTGAACGGGCAGTGATATTTTAAAGTTTTTGAACAGAACTAATGGGACTTGATCTTAAGACTGGCTTCTTCACCTTCAGACAAATTAAAGCAGCCACTGATAACTTTAGTGCTGCAAATAAACTTGGAGAAGGTGGTTTTGGAGCTGTTTACAAGGTATATTAGGATTCGAATTTTTTGTAATTTTCCTATATAATTCCTTTTCTGTTTCTTTGTGCCTCGATTAGACTGTGAGAGTGATGGATTCATACACAAATGGTCTTACCGCCTTTTGTTTTCTTGTGTAATAAACAGGGCACACTACTAGATGGCACCATAGTTGCTGTTAAGCAGCTTTCATCCAAGTCGAAGCAAGGAAACCGTGAATTTGTGAACGAAATTGGCATGATCTCTGGTTTGCAACACCCAAATGTGGTGAGACTCTATGGATGCTGTATAGAAGGAAATCAACTTTTACTCGTGTACGAGTACGTGGAGAACAACAGCCTTGCCAGAGCTCTATTTGGTAAATAATGACCTGTTTTCTTCATGTTTTTTTCTCCTTAAAATAGAAAACTTGAGGTTGGAAGGATATAATACTCTTGAACCCATTTTCAGGCATTTCACTTTCACAATTTCTTACAGGTCCTCAAGAATCACGACTGCAAATAGACTGGCCAACTAGGCAAAGAATTTGCGTTGGCATAGCTAAAGGTTTAGCTTTCCTGCACGAGGAGTCGGCTCTAAAAATTGTTCACAGGGACATCAAAGCTGCTAATGTACTTCTTGACAAAAACCTCAATCCAAAAATTTCGGACTTTGGTTTGGCCAAACTTGATGAAGAGGAGAACACCCATATCAGTACTAGAGTTGCAGGAACAATGTGAGCTCAGATATATTTATCTTATTGAAAACTTAGTGTTCCTTTGGTTATGAAGTATTACCTCTTTTCCATATGGTTCAGATTGCCTTTTCTTCTTCATAACCTAATCTTTTCTCCAGTGAAGGCTTCTAATGTTCACTGTTATTGGATCTTGCTATTATGGCCATAGTTCCATTATATATCTTAGCTTCGTAGTCACTATCTGGGAGTGTGCACTGGGCAAACCCTGCCTTGTGATCTTAGTTGGTAAAGGATCACAAGAAGACAAACCAGTCTAGATTGTCCATAATTGACCAGCTCAAACCAAGAAGGCCAATAGGTTGCTCCCACTTGGGTCAGACTTGGAACCTTATACTAGTTACCAAACTAACTAACAAACCCGACTAACTTAGCTCGGTTGTCCCCTATATATCTTAGCTTTATACTGCAGCCTGCTTATTATATGACAGTAATCTCCTCTTCCTCTTGCAGAGGATATATGGCGCCCGAATATGCATTATGGGGCTACTTAACCTACAAAGTAGACGTGTACAGTTTTGGCGTTATGGCCCTAGAAATAGCTGCAGGGAAAAACAACATGAAGTTTAGGCCAGATGAGAGTTATGTTTGCCTACTTGACTGGGTGAGAAACTGATCACTCTTTACACCATTTTCTGCACATCTTCTTAGCTTACTCTCATCGTGCTTATTTTGCAGGCCCTCGTCGTGCAAAAGAAAGGGTCTCTGCTGGAGCTTGTAGATTCCCAGTTGGGATCAGATTTAAACAAAGAAGAAGCAATCAGAATGATCAAAGTGGCACTGATATGCACTAATCCATCGCCCGCGCTAAGGCCAACCATGTCTGCAGTGGTCCGCATGCTTGAAGGTGAGGCAGATGTTAATGATCTTAGCTCGGATGCAACTATGTATGGAGATGATCTCCATTTTCAATCACTCCGAGAAAAGTATGATGAAATGCAGTCTAGGTCAAGTGAGAGACATAGTTTTTTTCAGTCATCTAATGCAAGAACAGGAGATGCCCCTTCTTCAACCTCCTTCTAGTCAGAATCTTTTTGTCTATACTACATGCTAATAATACTGCAGTTTTGTTTTGTTTTGTTTTTTTTTTTTTGAGTGTTTTGTTTTGTTTTATTAATTATCATTTGTTTTTGGTAAGTAAATATAATAGTTTTAGAGAGATTATAGATTGTTTACAAATGAGGACTTGGTCAAATATTAAATTTTGTATTTATGACATGGCAAGATTTGGTGTAGAGTAGGTGGTATATACTTATTTGGCATGATATATATATATATATATATATATAATTAACCCAGTAGTTTGGGCTAGTCACTAAACGGATTACAAACGTAACTGCAAAAGTTTAGATGTTCGAATTTTTTTTCAATATAGAGGAAAAAATCGGGGCCTAGTGTTCACTAGGAAGTAGGAACAATCATTCTCTTGCAGGTCACACCCATCAAATCCTCATTGAGTGTTTCCAAGACATCTTGCAAGGGTATGTCAAACTCGGTCCAACTCTCGTGAGATTTCGTGACCAGACTTGCTAACTCAAGTTTAAATTAATTTTATATTGATATTAGTTCAAGTTTAAATTAATTTTATAGTGATATAGTTGTAAGGATGCAAAATGACATAAAAATTTCAAAACAAGAATTAAAAAATTTGTGAAATTTAAAATGAGGTATAAAAGTATAAAGTAAGTCAAATTATTCAACCATCTCTTTCTCCTTTTTTCCAACAAGGGTGTCCATGTAAACAAAGTCCAAGATTATTTCAATTTTCAAACTTCTCAACAACTAAAAGATTTTGTTAACTATAAAGTGTTAAGGGGAAAAAAGAGAGAGCATATTTTGAATCACAACTATAGTCACGTGAATTTATTCCATTTTTTGCCTTGGACTATAATGACATTTTCTTTTTAAGTTTTAATTTTAATTTGTTTTTATTTTAATTATCAACTTTTGAATATTATTCAACTTTTTTTTTATTTTAAAATGTCAAATACCTTTAAATGCGGGCACGATTTTTGTGAAAATTTCAAAAAGTGAAGATATTTTAGATATTTAAAAGTAAACGCGAAATATTTTTGAAAGGCATAAATTTAAAATATGATAAATTAAATTTAAAGATCATAAATGCAAATGTGATAAATGCCAATAAACTTTGATTATAAATGAGTATGCAGTATTAATTAGAAAAAGTTTTCAAAAATTTATTTAAAAATAGAAGACAACTAACTACTTTGAAATATAGTTGTATAATTTGTATTTGTTAGAATAATAAAGAGAATAAATACAAAGTCTTCAATTTTTTTTATGGGTTACAAGCAAAATGTAAGTTATAATAATCAAAATCGTCCTTCGACTATACCATAATTCACAAATTATTTTTCAATTATCAATTTTACCAAATAAGTCTCAACTATTCAATTATTACTCAATAAGATCCTTCGTTGAGTACCTTATTGAGTAAAAATAAAATAGTTGAGGACTTAATTTGGTAAAGTTGATAGTCTAGGACTAATGTATGACTTACGACATAGCTGAGGGACGATTTTGGTTATTAGCTCGCTATTATTTAAGGGCCACCACACTAGGAAGACACGAAAAGCCGGTTCAACTAAGAGGATCTTGGTAAAAATTAAACTTGTCTTTGAGAGCGTGTACTGAATAAATTTTGCTTAAAAGGAAGGTAGTTTAAATAAATTGTATTACGAAAATCGTGTGTGATGAATTTACAGAGACTGTGTTGGTAAGAATCAAACTTCTGAATTGAGATGATTAAATAGAATTATAGAAGGTTAGATGTATCTACATCTGAGATTTTGAGTTTATTAAACTTACAGTTATTATATTTGAGAGATTGTTGAGAAATGAAAAAGGAAAAAAAGAAAAAGAAAAGACTAGTCAGCAGCTGGGCATCATCATCACCGATCCCCAAACAAGACAACGCGTTTCTTGCCATTATTACAGTCAAAAGCTTTGCATTCAACAAACAGCCCATCCAAGCAACTCCAAGTCTAAAGTCCAACCGCTGACTAACTCCCCCCTTCTCTCAAAACCCAATTTTTACAAAACAACCTTCAAACTACCATCACAAATCCCCAAATGAAGAAGCTGCAGCAGTACTACTACTACTAGGTGGAAGCAATTGATTCAGATTTGATGGAGAATTTGATTACAACTCTCTGCAACTCAATCCAAGCTCTGGGTAGAGGATTCGATGTCACCTCCGATATAAGGCTGTTGTATTGCAAGGGCGCTCCTGGGTCTCGCCTGGTTCATCTGGATCAACATCGCACCAAAACTCTCAACCTTTATTCTGGGGTTTTGATCCCTAATGTCTCCGCTGATATTGAGTGCTCTAGTGGGCAGAGAACCACTGAGGCCACTCCTGTTTTTAGCTTCCATGAGGTCTGAAATCCAACCGTTTTATTGGTTTGAATTTCTTCTCTCCCGGCTTTGGGCTTTCCTTTTTTCTTTAATATATTCTCCCAATTTTAATTTATCATTTATAGATCCTGATGATTGCAATGTTTTCCCATTTTGGGTTCATCAGTGTTGAAGATAAAGTTCATTTCTTTTTTTTTTTTTTTTTTTTAAAAATTGATGAATTAAGTTCTTTAATTTATTAGATTCAGTCTTTTAGTGTGGTTATGGTATGATGATTTGAGCATTGTCAAGAAAATAATACAAAATGAGCTTTCCTTATGAGTTTTCCTTTATCATTATTTTTAGCTTTTGGTTTCCCCTCATACTCTGTATGTGCTTGATAAACTTTGGAGCTGTTTAGATATATGTATGATTGTGTTTTTCTTATTTCTATTTTTTCACTTGCTTGATTTGGCTTTTCATCCAAGTCACTGACATTCTTTCATAGGAATCTGTGGTTTGATATAAAGCTACTCTACTGGTTATTGGTTAAGAGATCTAACAGAATTCCCTTGGTGACTGAATTTGCAGATGGCTAAATACTTCAATGACATGTCTAATATACCTGGACAGATTCCGCTAGGGAGCTTTAATGCCATGTTTAACTTTACTGGGTCTTGGAAACTTGATGCTGCAGCTACCAAGTCTCTTGCGATGATTGGATACATCATTCCGCTTTTCACTGTCAAACTAGTGAATTCGGAGTCTTTAGTTTTGCGTGATGAAATCAAACGTGCTGTTCCCTATTCTTGGGATCCAGCATCCTTGGCGAGGTGAAGTATTTGTAATAGCACCCAACATTTGGATATTAAAACGTAAATGGATGAAATACATGAATCTGCTTTCTTTAGGGTGCATCTTCATATGTTGCTAGTGATTTTAGTCTACATGAATTTTATGCTTTTTTTGCCTCATTCCAATTCAGTGTGTGTGTGTGTGTGTGGGGGGGGGGGGGGGGGGGGG
>NC_044925.1:24674597-24741779 GCF_003576645.1 Ipomoea triloba | reverse complement strand
GGGGGGGGGGGGGGGGGGGGGTGAGAGGGTTGGTTGAAGAAATATGCTAATTCTGATACCTGAAAGAGTTCTGTGCTTAGTTTCACCGGTCATTTTGAACTCCATGTGTTATTTTTGGTGGGTTTTTTTTTTATAACTTTGTATGAATTTGAAAACGTGTTGTACATGGGAATGAAAGCTTGAAGCTTCCCTCTATACAGGAGTACGGGCATTGGCCGGTCCTGTATAGTGGTGAGTGGTGACTGATGACAAAACTGTGCTACCACCATTGACGAATTACAATCCCTGTATTGTAGAAAACCTGCGAACTTTAGAAACATTGTTGTGCTATAAAACTAAGAAAGTGGAGAAAATCTAACAAGAAAACATTTTCTTGCCCTCTGAGGCTCTGACTTGAAATTCCTTTTTTTCAGTTTTATTGAAAATTTTGGAACCCATATTGTCACCTCTGCAACAATTGGTGGAAGGGATGTGGTTTATATTAAACAGCATCAGTCGTCTCCTCTGTCAGTGTCTGACATTGAGAACTATGTGAAGGACATAGGAGATCAGAGATTCTCAGATTCAAAAAGCCTCCCAAGTTCGGGTCCCTTGAAATACAAGGATAAGGTTAGTATAAAGTTTGTTTTAACATATTTTACTCTTTATACCTTCAGGACGTAGTTAAGTCACTTGCTGAATTCATTAATCTTTTGGATCTGGAATATGCTTCATTTTTTTATATATTTTTTTTAAAGTCGAAAATTTTAGTGCATTGAAAGCCATGTAAATTTTGTGCTGCAGGATGTTACAGTTATTTTCCGAAGAAGAGGAGGTGATGATCTTGAGCAGAGTCATGACAAGTGGGCAAAGACGGTAGAAACAACACCAGATGTAATCAATATGACATTTACGCCCATTGTTTCGTTGCTGGAAGAGGTTCCTGGGATAAAGTACCTGACTCGTGCAATTGAGTTATACTTGGAATGTAAGTATTTATCCTGTCTGGTTCTATGTTTTCTGGCTTCAATAACTAACTTGACCTCAGGACATCTATTTCTACCCTGACGTATTTGAATCCCAAATATTTAAAACTTATCGACCTTTTCAATTAATTGATTTGCAATTTTCTTTTTCTATTTATACCTATCTGTCATTCCTTATTCTCCGTCTTTGAGGTAAGGTGTATGCATATGCATATATTGGTGGATATTTCTGTTTTCAATTCAATATTCACGTACCTGTAAAGAACCAGCAGCATAAACCATTCATGTAATACATTTACAAGGTTATAATGCCGGTACTAGTTGATAACTTTATTTCCAGTAAGGCGATGTTGCCTCTTTATTGATAAATACTAGGAACTTAGAGAAGTCGACCTATGCCCATATTCAAGGGAACAGTCGCATTTAATGCTCAAAGTCTCAAATACGCTTATGACGAGATGCTTTGTCTTTAATTTAATCAGACAAGCCACCGATAGAGGACTTGCAGTATTTCTTAGACTTCCAAATTTCTCGAGTTTGGGCCCCAGAGCAGAATAACCTCCAAAGAAAGGAGCCCGTCTGCCCAACTCTTCAGTTCAGCTTGATGGGTCCGAAGCTTCATATAAGTCCAGATCAGGTATGGCATAGTTCTTCTCTCGTGTCATCTTGAATGCTTTTATGTAATTGCAGTAAAACCTGGTCATTCAAATGCATAAGAATTTCTCGGTTTGTGAAGGTGACTAGGAGAAAAGGTCACTCTAAGTTAAATTAGCAATGCTCTTGTACATTGAGTAACATGCATTGGGAGAGTTGTTCCCTCAAAACGAGGTTTTCGACAGTGGCTTGATTACGGATTATTCAGAGTCCAATGCAGCTACTAGAGGCTCATTGTTGGGTGTCGGCTGAGTTCAGCTCCTACTTGATTCGAGACGTGGCGCTGTGACTTACCATGGAGGGATGTGGTTAAATGGTTAATGTCCACCTACTTATCACCAATTGGTTTTAAGTAAGATATGACAACCAGATAGCCAAAGAACTCTATGGTTAAGCATGCTTGACTTACCGCAGTCACAGGATGGATGACCAATCATAGTGCAGCGTTGAGATCCATCACTCATGGTACCTAAAAAGGAATTAGTATGTAATCACTAATCTAGGATAAAGATGAACTCCAGAGAGCATTCAACACTTCATAAAGAGTGATAACGTGAGCTAGTTTGCAGCCTCACAATAAACGATGAAATTACCCTTAAGGGGCATTTGGTTCAAGAAATGTTAGGTTACCTCAGGAATAGTCAAATTCCTTGTAACGTGCTCGAATTGTGTTTGATTAAGATTGGAGGTATATATGCAATGTTAACATATTTGGTCGAGAGTTGTCTTTTATGTCACAATGGTCATTTTACTTTAATAACAGCAACAACCACTTTAGTGGTAAATTATTGGTCTCACAATCTAATTTGACTGCAGGATATGTAAGAGATTGCGAGATTGAATTTGAATAACTCGCCATGATTATATTGAATATTGCAGGTAACAGTTGGGCGTAAGCCAGTCACGGGGCTCAGACTCAGCCTAGAAGGCTGCAAGCAGAACCGTCTCGCTATCCATTTGCAGCATCTCGTCTCTCTTCCTAAAATTCTCCAACCTCACTGGGATTCCCACATGGCTATAGGCGCACCCAAGTGGCAAGGCCCCGAAGAGCAAGACAGTCGATGGTTTGAGCCAATAAAGTGGAAGAATTTCTCCCACGTAAGCACTGCGCCGATAGAGCACACGGAAACATCCATCGGGGACCTCTCTGGCGTTCACATCGTAACCGGGGCTCAGCTCGGCGTTTGGGATTTTGGTGCTAAGAGCGTGTTGCACCTGAAGCTCCTCTTCTCCAAGGTACCGGGATGCACAATAAGGCGATCCGTGTGGGACCACAATCCCGCTAACCCGTGTGCCGCACAGAGACCCGACGGCTCTTCCACGTCCGCTTCAAACGAGAAAGCTGCAGACAAGAAAGGTGAGAGCTCGAGCCAAATGGGGAAATTGGCGAAGATCGTGGACATGACGGAAATGTCGAGGGGCCCGCAGGACACGCCGGGGCATTGGTTGGTGACGGGCGCTAAGCTCGGGGTCGACAAAGGTAAAATCGTGCTGCGCTTGAAGTACTCGCTGTTGAATTACTGATATGATGATGGATGATTGGCCTTCAGAGAATTGAAGAGATTGAAATGGTGGAATTCTTTACACAGACAAACCCTTCATTTTATATATTCTTCTGTAAATTCAGTTAGGTTTAGGCATTCATTTTGTTCGACTCTTTTGAGGTAGGCAGTTATTCCGTTAATTAGTTCTTCACTTGGTATATATTATGCCATTTTTTCTGAGGAGCTTCTTCATAGTACGAGTAACATATTTGCTTCAAATACTCTGTTGTTTCATTAATCCTACCACGTGTTCTAATTTTCTTTGTTTTATATTTTATATTTTATTTTTATAATATTACTTAAAATTGGGCTTAGTTTATAGCCCATTACATATGATGACTCTCTAATTCCATTCCATGTACAAGATAGAGTCCATCAAGTGGAATCACAATAGTTATACCATGAACTCGGATTCATCTTACAAGGTGGACTCATGGACTCATGTTCAAAATACATAATTTACATACTGTAGAATCAAGATAGCTTCTAGAAGGTTTTCAAAGATTACCTTGAAATTAGAATTGAAAGTTTGTTACTCTTGAAAATTACTCTCTCTATCTTATTTTATGTGTTTGGTTAAGTTAACGAGGAAGTAATTTTAAATTCAATTTTTGATAACATTAATGCTAGTATTAGTATATAAAATTTATAAATATTTAGAAGCTACATAAAAAGTAGTAAAGTACTATAAGATACAAAAATTAAGAGTTGGTTTGACCAATGAATAGTAAACAAGACGGATAAAATGGACAGAAGAAGTACGTTATTAATTGATTCAATTTAGATGAGTGATGTAAAAATCTGATTGTACTCTAATTCCGAGGGTCTTCATTGCTCGTGCACTAGAGTCTTAATAGAGAAAGTAAATTGCGGGATGTAGTGTCTCAATAGTCTACTTATTTTTCAAAATGCATTGCATGTACATCAGTTTCTATAGTAAGAATCAAACTTTGCACTCATGGTTTCCAATGAAGCTAAGTTATCAATTTCTTTAGATTGATTAATTAGTTGAGTTGTGCTCTAGAGGCTAGATGAGCAATGTGAAAAAACGACTACACCCTAACTTTGAGGGTGTTAATCGGCTGTGCCCTAGAGCATTGATAAGGAAGATATATAAATCACAAGATAGGTCTCAATAAATTAAACTATCTAATTTTTCACTTTTTGTATATTAGTTTTTATAGCGAGTCAATTCCATACTTCCTTAATAGGAATCAAAATATGCATGTACTTTACGATTGTCGACGAAGCTAAGTTATTCATTTTTTTGAATTGATTAACCAGTTGAGTTTTGTTCCGAGAGCGAAGTATGTGGACCGCACATATAATGGCTACTTGTGCCAAGTTCATATAGTGTGTGAAGCTTGCCATACATCAAAAAATAAGAACGAACTTCCCTTAATTCCGTTTGCTTTCTTTATCAAGATGTTGACGTGAGCTAAGTATGCTTACTATAATTTAACGGTTGAAGCCTCCAGTCCATTTTCCAAGCATCTTCCCAGCTACCTAGGTACGTAAACGATGGGAACAATCTTAATCGAGTTGGTTAAATAATAATTGATTTGATAATCACAAAATTTTAAGTTTGAATTTTTTTGTGAGAGATGCATATTGGCTTTTTAGTGAAAGTCGGTTAGCTATGAGGAGTCTATATTGGTTTACTTTCTTGTAGTCTTTTGTCGATTAAGTCACAATGCAAATGTCACTTAAAACACACATTCAAGTAGCAGTCGTGAACTTTTCTGTAAATGAAAGTTACATGAACGCATTAATATCTGCTAGCAACGTAAAGTGCAAGTTTTTGCTGCCAATCTAAATGCCACAAAAAAACTTATACATACCAAGCGAGAGACTTGTGGTGTTTGAGTTTCTTTGCCATGTGACCAGGGGCGGAGGCACACCTTGGGGTAGGGGGCCTTGGCCCCCCCCCCCCCCAACCCCCACCCTATTTTTAGTAGGAATATATGTATATATATTATTATTTATATAAAATTTTTACAGTTTTGCCCCCCTCTTAATTTTTAAAAAATTTGTTATGTATATATTAAATGAACTCAATATATTACACTTTTCAAAAATGTAAAAATTATACTTTTCGTCCCTAAGTTATAGAATAATTGTAGAATTCGTCCATAATTGGTGGTCGTGCTCATTTTTCGTCCCTAAACTATAATTGACGTCGCAAATTTTGTCATTTTAATAACAGGTTGTACTCACCATTTGTTCTTAAGCTATACTAACATTGCAAATTTCGTCCCTAATGTTTTGTTAGTAAAGCGACGGAATTTACAACATCAATTACGGAGTATATCTTAGAGACAAAAAGTGAGCACGACCAACAATAATTAGAGACGAATTCTACAATTACCCTATAACTTAGGGATGAAAAGTGTAATTTTCATATTTTTACCATTGTATATATTTTGTGTTACGTGAAAATTTTGAAAATAATATTTGACAACCTTAACGATCGTACTCATATAATTATATATTCATATATTATATTATTGCACAAAGTATAATTACAAATAATTATCAGTAATAATCGACACAATCATATTTATGGTGTTTATATATACTAATGTCGACCAATATACTCTATAAATTTGGCCCCCCCAACCTATTATTCCTGGCTCCGCCCCTGCATGTGACTCATAGGTGAGGTGCAATTATTTGGTCATGACAAAACTTTCTAAAAACGAAAAGTTTATGCAAGGCCTCGAATATTTTTTTTGTCTATATAAATGTCTCTTTTTATTTGTTTAGTGCCTTGCTCAATTTATTATTATTATTATTATTATTATTATTATTATTAGAATTACGAGAAAAACTCGCATTATTTGAGAGTGTACACTGAGTAAATCTCGCATTGTGACTCTAACCGACAAAGGACTACATGAAGAAAATGTATTATTTTTTATTGTAAATAAAATAAACACTCTTATCAATTTAACGATATCTATTGATATATTTTCCTCTTTATTAAATAGTAAAATTTGATATAATCATACAAAATAAGTCCACAATCATTACTCAAAGTTGCAATTTGGATCAACTACTTGCCTTGTGATCCTAATCGGTAAAAGACTACGAGCAATTGAGCCGAACTTGAAATCTATTAGAATTATATTATAAAACTAACTATCCAATCAACTCGGTTGGGCCGGGTTGCCTTACCTCCCCCTAGATGAAGTGCAAGCTATAGGGCAATTTTGTTTAATTATTTGAAGGTGCAATCAACAAGGAGAACAATTTCAGACATCATAATACTGTATTTCTGCAATGATGTAGATATATGGATTGTTTTTGTCTCTTTGTGGGGAAGGGTTGGTGGGGGGGGGGGGGGAACAAAGAAGGGGGGGGGCCCTAGACACCCCCCAATAAATTGACCAAAATCACCATTCACATTTCACACTGTTAGCTAAAGCAGTAAACTTTTTAGTTGAGGACCACATATCATGAATGATTTCAAAAATTTTCCCAAAATGGAAAGTAAAAGTTGACATGCATATATGATCTTTCTTGTAAATTGTTCAAAATTCACCAACACCCATTGCACCTTTACCCCTCCATTCTCATAAACCTTTTTAGCAATTCTTGTGATATAATCTGCTGTTCTTAGGAGTTCATTAACTGTGGAATCCTCAAAATTACGCAAAACTGAGTACGATGATATATAGTCCCAGAATATGCATGTATGATCTACTATCCCCAACATAATTACTCAATTCTGGATACCAATTATCAAGATCAAGCTAATTGTCATGATCAAGCGTTTATCCCTACCCTAAAAGATATAGCTAGTAGTTGATACATAATTTTATTTTCTTATATTAGTGTTGCAAAAATCCCGCCCAGGAGCCGGCTGGCCGCCTAGTGTATCACCATAATCAGTGGTCTAGGCGGCCGCTAACCGCCTAGGCCACCAAGGCATCAACTATGCCGCCTAGTCGGCCATTTAGCTATTATTATTTTTAAATGGGTATTTCATTAAAAATGACATCATTTTGAAATAAATAATCTTAAATTGTTCAAACTCTGCCAATGACCTTGTATCTAGTGGCACCCAGTGTCCCGGTTTATACTCCCACATGAATGATGAGAGTGGGTTTAAGCCTCAGTGGAGGCAACTGTTGGCTCTTTGTGCTTTAGTAGGTTTATACTACATTGTAACAGAGTCAGTAGTGCTAAAAAAAATTGTTAAAACTCTAAATTTTTATGTTAATATTTAATATTTTAGTATTAACTATTAAAGTATTAAATACTTTATAATTATTAATCTATAAAAATTAAATATTTTTTTAAAAATAAAATAAAAAATATACTGGCACCTAAGCATTTCGGACGCCCAAGAAGCACCAAGCGATTTTTTCAACCATGTTTATATTTGTGTAGCCATCAACGTCGCATTTTAATGACATGATACTGAACTCGACTATTCAAGCTGGGAACAACAATTTTAGTTAACCTTCACAGTCAACCTGAGTAAAATGAGGAAGAGAACAAAGTGATGGAGAAAGTTGGGAAGAATATATATAATGGTAATGTGTGTGAGCTTTCATAAAGCAATTATTGGATTAAGACTTGTCTTTGGAAAGCTGCAGCATGTATCTCCACTGGAAATTACTTCCTATAATTAATTTGTTGTTACTATGTGGTCCCTTAGCTTACTTGATTAAGGGTGTTGGGTAGCATAATTTGTTGGAGGAATATTTTTCCTATTATTTGTTTCTTAGATCATAAATATGTACAAATTTTTAAATCATTACAGAATAATGTACATATTAATCATAAATGTACAAATTTTTAAATGCATGATATGATCAATCTTTCTAACTAGAAATTGTAAAGTTAGACCATCCCAAAAAATATTATCAAGATTAATAGGACTTATTATTATTATATTATTTCCTATGATACAATGGATTACACCGTACCGTATATATTTGAGCACTCAAATATAAACGTTCTTAACAAATCGGAACAAAGATGAACACTTCGAATATAATTTTGAGGAAGTTTTGACAGATTTTTAGAGAGTTCGTAGGAGTGAAAAACAAAATTTTGGATTTTTAAAAGTTCTTAAACATTGTGCCCAACACAATGTATTTACAGGAGAATGGAACTCATCATTAGCATTCATGACATTCTAAATTAAATTTAAAATTTAAATTGTAACTTGCAAAACTGGCAAATTGATATGATGCTACAAAGTTAATTATATTCTTAGACAAAACATTTCTAGTACATACGTTAATAGGAAACATTTCTAGTAAAGGAGATACAAAGAAAGACGTACGGGTTGAAAAACCAATCTAGCCAGCACTTTGTCTCTTAATTGGGCCAGTCCAGTGCGAACGAGAATTAGTCTGAGTATGGTACGCGCTTAAAGGTGTTTCCTACAGTCAGGGTTTACTCATAACACCTCGTGGTCTGACCTAGAAAGAAGAAGAAGAAAGAAATTAAAGAAAGATGGGTTGAAATAATATTGTATATAAAGGTTCATATTTATGTAAACACTAGCTCTACCCGGCAATCCAGCATTCTTTGCTTGTGATCTGAATTGCATACTAATTAAGGTAAAATGATCAAAATTTTGGTTTATTAGAGAATGAGAATGTTATCGATATGATGGTACAAATAGGATAAAATGATATAATAGTCTATGTGTTTTTGATACAATAACTTCTCTTTGCTTGAAAAGGTAAACAATATAGTATAATCAGTCAATGGATACGTATCTATAATGTTATAGTAATCAATAGATATTAATATATATATACACACACTTCCTTATTGATCTAGAAAGAATTTATGAAGTTTAAGATATAATCGTACAAAGTCAATATACTGCCTAGAGCATGCAAATATACACAGCCAAATTTGAACGTTGACCTTGTTATATGAAATACAACAATAATCCTACTGAAAAAGATTATTATTTTTGGGAAAATAACAAGCACGAATGAAAGGCTTTATAGGGTAGGTTGTTAGTGCGAGTCGAGAAAAGCACCATCTCCTTAAAACTTTATTTGCTACCTCCCAAAAGTGGGGTGTTAAGAACGTTGTAGTCTAGATTTTCCAGGATAAAACGTATTATGATTCCAAGTTTAAGCATATGCTCAAACTACAGTAAATAAGTATCACCCTATATTGAATTAAAATTAACTTTACACAATTTGCATATGCTTAGGAAAGGCCGATACATACACGCGCACTCGCACATACATATATCACCAAAAATAAGTTCATAAACGCCCCAAGATGAAGGGTTTGAATCCTACCAATAAGTCACAAAATGACACTAGTGTATGTTTTGGATAAAACCCCGTCACTAATCTACGAAAACTTAACCAGCTCAAACTAAGAATGCTAATAGATCAAACAACTCCCTTAGAAAGTCAAACATGAAACTTTATAGTTACCGAACCGACTAACGTATCGAGTAGAACCCACTGTTAATTAGCAATAACTTCAAAGTGAAGCATAATGTTTGCAAAAGAGTTGCATCAATGTGGTCCTCATCCTAGATATGAGAAGATTTTCCAGCTGTGGGCATTACGAGTTTTGACCTTTTGGGATTCTTTAACTACCACAATTTCAACTCCCTTTTTCTTTTCTTCTTCTTTCATTCCCACCTCCCCCATTGAGTTACATGCTTCGATTCCATCCATAGTATGAGAGCCAAAATTACTTGAAAGCATATATTCATATGTACCATGAGAGGAAAGAATTGGAAAACACAACCTAGTTTGTTTGGTTACGTTCATGTAACCAAGAACATAACAATTTTTTCAAGAAACCATGCATTTTTAATTTCAAGAACATATATGCATTAATTAATTGCTCTCAAAGGGTTTAAAAAAAAAAAAAAAGAATCTCTGAAATGGGTAGTTAAGTGGCTGAAATATAATTCTCTGAAAGTCGCAATTTTGATTCTTGCTAACACCTTCTTCTTGGTTAAGCCTATCACACGGTCTTCCTAGTGCGCTTACATCTCTCATGTGGTTTGTGGATTATTATACACTGAGTTTAGTCATTGTACGGAGACTAACAAAGTTCATGATTATTATGACATTATTGTTATATTTTAGTATTTTAGTTCACGTCATATTTAATATTTTAGTTCACTAATTTTGCTGGTGGTGCCACATTTGGCCATCTATTATAATTTTCATCCAATTGACTTTAATTTTCGGGACAGTACGTCTAATAATGTCACAATTTTAATATTTTATTGTTGCCTTAGAGGTGCTCTCAAAAAGATATAACATAGTAAAAAGATATTTTAAAATAAAATATGTTTATCAAATTATTGTTTATTATGTTGTTTTACAAATATTTTTCAACAAGAAAATAAGTAGGACTAAACATATTGGCAATGTTACAGTATTGTCAATAAAACCGTGAGGCTGAATATGAACAAATTAAAAGTAATAAATTAAATGTAACAATAGCAACATAATTGTTAATTCAAATAATCACCTATATATGATAGGATGTATGAAAAAGTGAGGCATTGTTGTGACCCAAAATCAAAAGGAATATGATAATAGTAAGAAAATACATTTATTGCCCATATATTTTATCTTCAATAGGCGAGGCCAACACACACAAACAACTTGAAAATAATCATATCATATAATTTGCTTAATAATCAAACAACAAATACTGTCCACACTTGTGTTTTTAGTAAAAATTTAGTCAAAAAGAACAAATATTCAAAAAAAAAAAAAATACTTGGAAAATAAATGTCGAATGAAGTAACCAGCAATGATGATGGGAAGGTATGAGCGCAGCCTAGCTCAGGTGCATTATATTGGCCTGGACACAACCCATGTACAATACTACTTGGGTTGACATGACATGACTTTATATATCAATCGTGCTAGGCCACCATCCATGTAAATATGTAATATGAGTTGAATCAGGCTAGCTCAGGTCGAACCTAAGAATGTAATAGTTTAAATTTCTTTTATATAATATACAAGAAAAAATTGTTCCAAAGCTACTCATAGAGTCTTATACAATTATACATATACTAGTAAACTATAATCTTTATGTAATAGTTTAAATTATTTACTCGTTATAACTTGTAAAATGTATTAATTTTAATTTCTAAATTTTTATTTTCTAGCTAGCTAGTTTATAAAGTATACATTTTAATTTTATAAATGCACAAATAAAATACAATTTAATAATTATACAAATATGTAATAAAATTATAATTAAAATTTTAAAAAAATATACATGACAAATTAGAATCTTAAACAATTTTTTTTTAAAAAGTATTAATTTATGTAAATAAATTAAAATGGAATGGTCTAATACTAACTTATATTTTAATGTGGGCTAGCTAGCACGACACAAACTACATTAGTGTCGGTCCATATGGGTTTGGGCCAAATTGATATGGTCTATGATTGTGTGTATGTGAGATAAAGGGAAATGCTCAACCACTATGCGAATGTGTGCAAGATAAACTCCACTCTTTTATAATAACTCATAAACCACACTGAAAAATAAATCTGACTTAAAAGACTCTGTGCGATAAGTTCGACTGAAATGGTGTTGAAAAGAATCGAATCGTAACATTAACTTTTCCCTAGGGATTGATATAGTTTGCTTGACATCATCACTAGATGTAATATGTTAAAACTGGTAATCGGCATGGCATTTCATTATTAAAAACTCACAAATTTGAAGAACTCCCAAACCCAAGCATTTAGTGGCGATGAAGCAAATCATATGTTGTTTGGCACTATAAGTGGTGAGTATTTGTTATGCCCATCCAAAACTATTAATTTCTATCTTTATTATTATACCTATTCTGGCACATGTATCCGGGTAGGGTGCAAAATTCTCGTTGTTCCATAAATGCATGCCCAAGAGGATCGGATGGTTCTTCATCAATTGTAAAAGCATATTAGTTTACCCCACCTAATTTCTTTTCTAATCTTCCCCAATAAAATAATATTACATCAGAAGGGAAAGATTAAGCAAGAAATATTATAAGGCCCTGTATCATTACTCAAAATAATAATATTGGGCATTATCTCATATATTATGTTTTTAGATTATATACATAAGTGACTATTTTAATATATTATTTTGACTATTGATGAACTTTGATGGACGGTTAAGATCAGTCGTCACTTTTTACAAGAGAACCATATTCTCATTTGCAAGTACAAAATATGTTATTAACTGAAGGCATATAACATGTTAACTAACATGTGTCTCGATTAACATATTTTGTACTTGCAGTTAATAATTTATATGATTGTAGTTACCTATCTGTAATTACCATGTTATTATGTGCATTCAATTTGTTTACAAATACAAAAATTGTTAACTGCGGATATAAAATGTGTTAACAGTACAAACATAATTTTTAAACTAGAATTCACAAATCACAATGCAATATGAACACTGGTACATCGTATAAAAATTTATAACTTACCATTATACAAGTCATGTTTATAGAATCAGGACCCGTCGTCTTAAATTGGTTTGACCCGCATTTTGTTGGCTGGTAGCAAGCCAACGACAAATTAATATGTGGACCCGAGTCTAAAAATACACAATTTATATATTGCTTGTCCATAATTTTTATATATTGAATATTCACAATTTGTATACTGAAGGTTCATATTTAAAATTCTTACTTTGATAATATTAATCATACTATAATTATTACTCAAATTATCAAATATACTTTTAATATAATATGAATTCTACAAGAATTAAAAAAAAATTATATAATATTATTTTTAAAAAATATTTTAATACTATTATTTTAAAAATTATATACTATTATTCTGCCAAAAGCCTTGTGGTCGAGCGGCATAGCTGTAACTTCTTAAATGAGAAGTCTCATGTTTGAATCCTAGTCTGGGGGCATTGACTCTTTTTTCTTGAGATAATCAAGTAGGTAACCCACTCCTATGTAATATAAAAACTCAACTCTGTACGAGTTCAATCAAGAGCAGGGTGTTGTCAAGACAAGAATATGCGACGAGTGGCGACGAGTTCGATCAAGAGGGTGTTGACAAGAATAGAATTTGTGACATTTAAGTACGGAGTATGTTTTACCCATTAAATCATGATCCGTTGTTTTATATTTACGATAATTCAAAATCAACATGATATTAAATCTCATTTGAAGGATCACTTTTTACATGGCTTATATATATAAAGTGAGGGGAATGATCATCCAAGAACAAGTCGGCTTATATATATAAAGTGAGGGGAATGATCATACGAGAACAAGTCATGTAAACAGTATGTGCGGATTAATATCATCCATCCATCTATGTTGATCAGGAACTAGCAAACAAGGACAGAAAAAGAGAAAAACACAGGTAGAATTTTCATAAGGGAAACATTTGATTGTGCATCCATGGATAACTAATTATATACACACTTGAGTGCACTGTCAGTTATCCATGAATGAACTATCAAACGATTCTAAATGCATCCGTAATAATTCTAAAAATGCAACCTTATTTTATTATCCTCGTTATCCTAAATTGACATATGAGATTAATCTGCATTTTTTTTTTATATCAAAGACTTGTTATCACTTAAATCTGGCCACGTATATATAAAGTGGCATGGAAATAGATAGAGGGGATGGGAATCAAATGCATTGGCCTACTAAATTGAAAGAGCAAACAAAATCAGTTGCCAAGCATTGAAGATTGATTCAAGATGGGTTTTGCTGCCTATAAGCAGCTGTACCTATTGTGCATGCGCCTCAGTGGGACTTGTTGGATATTTATATAGTAATGGAGATTAATGGTTCAGATGTCTACCATGTAAGCTTAAATAATATTTGGAGTTGTGGAGTAGTAAATATTATTGAGTTTGGTAGAAATGTTTTTGGATATTCGAGAGATCNATCAGACAGAAGGAAAGTAAGAACAAGGGCGGTGCAAGGGACACCAGGGCCTCGGGTTCTACCATCAACCTTGTTGATGAAGGCAAACCAAATGGGAACCGCAAAGGGAAAGGGAAACCGGGAAAGGTTACCAAATCTTCTAAGTTTAAGAAGAATGGAAAAGGAAAAGGGAAGGCATATGTGAAATGCTGGGTGTGCAACGGTCCACACTTTAAAAAAAGACTGTGAAGTTTGGAAGAAAAGAAAGGCACAAATGGAAGGTAAATCTTTTGGTGATCATGGCCAAGTAAGTGGCCAGTGGAAACAAGGTAAATTTATTAATCTTGTGTCTGATAGTATTGAAAATTTCATTGCTATGATATCTAAAATTTGTGTCATGCAGACTGATGACTCGTGGTGGGTTGACACTGGGGCAACCAGACATGTCTGCAAAGATATAAATCTTTATAAGGTTTATAAGAGTCTGGAAAATGGTCCAAGCCTGTACATGGGAAATGATTCCATGGTGAAGGTGAAAGGGATTGGACAAGTTGAGTTGTTGCTTACTTCTGGAAAGAAATTGACACTCACAGATGTGTATCATGCCCCAGATGTTAGAAAAATTTAGTTTCTGGCATTGTATTAAACAAGTGTGGTTTTAAGTTTGTATTTGAAGCAGACCGTTTTATTTTATCCAAGGCCGGTACGTTTGTAGGCCAAGGATTTCTTTGTTGTAATATGTTTAAGTTGAATATTAGTAAAGTTGATGGTTGTGTTTACACTGTGTGTTCATCATCTTTATGGCATTCACGGTTATGTCACGTAAATTATGTGCGTTTATTTTGACATGGCAAAAGATGGATTAATTCCATCATTGGAATTAAACAAAGAACCATGCACTGCATGCATGTTAAATAAAATAACTAGGAATTCCTTTCCTAGTATAACTAGGAATTCAATTTTACTTGAATTGGTGCACAGTGACTTGTGTGATTTTCATAGCACCCCTTCACTGGGAAATAAAAAATATGTTGTCACCTTTATTGATGACTATTCAAGATACTGCTATGTGTACCTCCTGCACTCTAAGGATGAAGCCTTAGAAAAATTTAAAATATTTAAATTGGAGGTGGAATTGCAAACTAGTCAGTTAGTAAAAATTTTACGTACTGACAGGGGTGGTGAGTATTATGACCCGACATTTTTCCAATCTGTGGGTATCATTCATGAGACCACAGCACCCTACACACCACAACAAAATGGTGTAGCAGAAAGGAAAAATAGAGCTCTCAAGGAAATGGTAAACTGCATGTTATCAGTTTCCGGTCTGAGTGAAGGTTTCTGGGGAGAAGCCATGTTGACTGCATGTTATGTACTCAACAGAGTTCCAAATAAAAGAAATAGGGTGACACCCTATGAACTTTGGCACAACAGAAAACCCCATTTAAATTATTTGAAAATATGGGGATGTAGGGCCGTGGTACGGCTGCCCGATCCTAAACGAAAGGCTCTGGGAGAAAAAGGCATTGATTCTATTTTTATAGGATATGCAGTACACAGTAAAGCATACCGGTTCTATGTTATAGAACCAAATGACTTTGTTTCGGTTCATACCGTAATAGAGTCCCGGGATGCTATTTTTGATGAAAATAGATTCTCATCAATAAATAGAACTCAGGATTTAATTCCTAGTTCTAGTGGGTTCAAAGTTGATGATCAAATTCATGATCATGCAGTGTCAAAGGAACCAGAACTTAGAAAAAGTAAAAGAGCACGAAAGATAAAAACATTTGGTCCAGATTTCCAAATGTATTTAATTGAAGGATCAAGGGAGTCCACACAGACTAAAAATCTATATTTCAATATAGAAGATGATCCTAAGACTTTTGAGGAAGCTGTAACTTCTCATGACGTTGCTTTCTGGAAAGAAGCAATTAATGATGAGATGGATTCCATAATGGGAAATAATACGTGGATTTTAACTGATCCACCAAATGGTTGTAAACCCATAGGGTGCAAGTGGATTTTCAAAAAGAAAATGAAAGTTGATGGTTCAATCGACAAATTTAAGGCCAGGCTTGTCGCTCAAGGCTTTAAACAAAGAGAAGGAGTTGACTTCTTTGACACTTATGCGCCAGTAGCAAGGATTGCTACTATTAGATTGTTAATTGCCATTTCGGCTATACACAATCTAGTAATTCATCAAATGGATGTGAAGACTGCATTCTTAAATGGTGAATTAGAGGAGGAAGTTTACATGAAGCAACCGGAAGGTTTCGTGGTTGCAGGACAAGAGCATAAAGTTTGCAAATTAATTAAGTCACTTTATGGCTTAAAACAGGCCCCTAAGCAATGGCATGATCGGTTTGATCAAGTGGTGCTGGCTAATGGGTACAAAATAAATCAGTCTGATAAATGCATCTACAGTAAATTTAATGACCAAAGACAAGGGGTCATTATTTGCTTGTATGTAGATGACATGTTAATTTTTGGAACTAGTCTGGAAAAGGTTAAGGAAACTAAAGAGTTTCTTAGTTCCAATTTCTCCATGAAAGATTTGGGTGAAGCAGAAGTTATTCTTGGAATAAAAATAACTAAAGTACAGGATGGTGTTAGATTAACACAATCTCATTATATTGAGAAAGTGTTAAAAAGATTTAGTCACTTGACTGGTTCTCCAGTTTCTACTCCTATGGATCCTTCATTGAAATTAATTCCAAATGAAGGTGATCCGGTTTCTCAGTTGGAGTATTCTAAAGTGATAGGATGTCTAATGTATGCAATGACAAGTACTCGTCCCGATATTGCATTTGCAGTAGGTAAGATGAGTAGATACACTAATAATCCTAGTGCAATGCATTGGATAGCATTAAAAAGAATATTGAAATATTTGAATAAAACCATTAATTATGGTTTGATATATTCAAAAGATATTTCCATCCTAGAAGGATATTCTGATGCTAGTTGGATATCAAATCAGGAAGATTATTCCTCAACTAGTGGATGGGTATTTCTGCTTGGAGGAGGTGCAATTTCCTGGGCTTCTAAAAAGCAAAGTTGTATTTCTGATTCAATTATGGCATCTGAATTTATTGCATTAGCTTCTGCATGCAAAGAAGCTGAGTGGCTAAGGAATTTAATTATGGAAATTCCAATTTGGCCGAAACCGATGTCACCAATTTTAGTACATTGTGACAGCGCTACTACACTGGCCAAAGCATATAACAATGTTTATAATGGCAAGTCAAGGCACATAGGCATGAGACATAGCTGTGTGCGGGAGCTCCTAATTAATGGTGTTGTAGCACTTGACTTTGTAAGGTCCCGGTTTAATTTAGCGGATCCGTTTACTAAAGCCTTGGCAAGGGACATGGTGTAGAAAACATCGGAAAGGATAGGTTTAAAACCCGCATCTAGTCGAGAGGTGAAGGAAAGCACAACTCACGCCTAAGTTATAACGTTAGGTCTTGAGTTCAATGTTGATGAGTACTTCATTAATTGGCTGCAAGTACTAAATAAAAGGTATCCCTAAGGTCAGTACTTGGTCTGCATTGTTGTAGGGATGAGGTTTACTCTTAACTAATCTTTTGAAAAAAAATGCTTGATGCAGGGCATGAATTAAAAGATTAGCCTATATGAACATGAGGTGTGGCCGCTTCAATAAAAGATTAGCCTATATGAACATGAGGTGTGGCCGCTTCAAAGAGCTTTGGGTTTGGCTTGGATATGTTCATGAAAGGATACGGACACATGGCCTCTAATAGTGATATGTTCATGAAAGGATACGGACACATGGCCTCTAATAGTGTCATGTTCATGAAAGGATACGGACACATGGCCTCTAATAGTGTCAAGTTTATTGAGTTATTGTGACTGTAAAACTTGTGTGTATTTTACCTACATTTTTTATTGTGACTGTAAAACTTGTGTGTATTTTACCTACATTTTTTCAAAGAGACTGCGTGGTTCAAGGCTCGTCCACCACTGTTTTTCAAAGAGACTGCGTGGTTCAAGGCTCGTCCACCACTGCAATTCAAAGAGACTGCGTGGTTCAAGGCTCGTCCACCACTGCAATCCGAATTGATGTCGTGGTTCAAGGCTCGTCCACCACTGCAATCCGAATTGATGTATCGCGTAAAGGCTCGTCCACCACTGCAATCCGAATTGATGTATCGCGTATTATACTATGTGAAAGTTCAATCTTTAAGACACTTTCATTTATGCATGAGTTTTGAAGTTATCTTGGTATAATGTTAATCATTACTATATAAATAGAGGAGGATTGTTGGATATTTATATAGTAATGGAGATTAATCGTTCAGATGTCTACCATGTAAGCTTAAATAATATTTGGAGTTGTGGAGTAGTAAATATTATTGAGTTTGGTAGAAATGTTTTTGGATATTCGAGAGATCACGAGAGATGTTCGAGAGATCACGAGAGATGTTCGAGAGGTCGCGAGAGATGCCTTGAGAGGTCAGTTCGCACGAGAGATCGCTTCGCGGAGAAAACGATGTCTCGAACTGAGTGTTGCGTGAATCGTTTGGTCGATGTCTCGCAGGACCGCATGGAAACAATGTCTCGTAGGCATGTCATGCAGTAAATTCACCTCTCGAATACATTGGTGATATACCTCTCGAAGGCATGAACCTTAGGAGGCAAGTCATATTTTAGTTGCCTTTTATGTTTCTTGTGATCTGTGTAGCATGTGGTTTGCATGTTGTCTATATCTTACTTGCATTTTCTAAATGCAAATGAAGATGCCAGAATATGTGAAGTGATTAATGGAATTACTCAATATACAATGTTGCAGCTTCAACGTGGAAGGTTCTTACCTCTCGAATGAGGCAGTATGGTTATTACTCTGCATGGGATTTTACTTTTATTATTTCATAAATGGCATGTACTCATGCTTTGAAATATTAAAGTATTTATATAATTGTTTGAATTATATATTACATGCACACTAAAAGTTTATCCTACGTACATCCAAAATCAGTTATATCTTTGGATATTTTAACATGTGAATATAATTATATTCCACATGTGTGTACGTAACTGCCTGAACCAGAATGGTGAAATCCAAAAGAATATTATATATATATATATATTTTTTTTGAAAGTTTTAAACTGGTAAAAACTTCCAGTAACTACTCCTAACAGTTAGAATTTATCTCTATAAATTCTAGGAGTGTCATCTGATCAAACACGCAATTATTTTGCATGATATCTTGATATATCACAGTTCAATAATTCTCCAGTAAGTTCTTATCAAAGCAACATAAGAACTTTGTTTTCATCTTCTTGTATCCCATAAGATTTAATCTTGATACCTCGTTGCTTTTGAAGAGGAAAGATTAAAAGCTTATAGGAAAGTGATATCACGCCTGAAGATCTCATTTCCTCTCCTATTTTCTCCTCTTATCCGAAATTTTTTCCAACAGGACTTCCATTCATGTCTCACTACTCGCTATACATAATACATCCCCACCCTCATCTAGCTCAATCTACTTTCCACTAGCTCCCTCTTACAAACTATCTTACCATTCAATCATGTTTAAACTCACTTGTTTATGAGCTCAATATCAACTTTATCAATTAGACTTCACCCTTTAGGGTTGCTTATCTGTGATTTTTAGAGGTTTTTTTTTTTTTTTTTTTTTTTTTTTTTTTTTTTTTTTTTTTCTGCTGTTAGGGCGGTTAAGGTGAAAGCGAGAGAAATAGGAGAGAGAAGAGATTAGGTCTTTGCAGAGTGAATGATTTTTTTTTTTCGTTTGAACACAAACGATCAGTCAACTAAAACTACAATTTAAATTGGTGAATTAATAATGTAATCTGAAAGAACTACAATTTTTTTGTTTGAACACAAACGATCAATCAACTAAAACTACACATGTGATTAATTAATCATGTTTGTGCAGTGTAGATTGAACCTCAAGGGTGGCAAAGCACTTGTTCATGAGTTGTAGTTGCATTTCAAGAGTTTCAACCCGAGTCCATCTTTGGGCAAGATGAAAGAGACATTTATTATATTTATTTTTTATTACATTTGATACTTTTTATTTATTCTATTATTTTTAATTTATTAATTAGTTAGAATAATTAGCTGGGTGAGGTCATGTGTGCCAAATGCTCGATCGAGGAACATCTATATCAACATTAAGGAACTATATATTATTGGAGAAATATGAAATTATAACCTTTACTGCCATTACTGGAAAACTTAAGATTTTTTCTGATAATAGGAAATTTGTCGATTAGAAGCACTACAAGAAAAAGTTCAAATAACTATGGATTTATATTGGAGTTAAATAGCTACATATTTAATTGATTTTACTACCAAATAGTTTCATATTTCATTGATTTACCTACGATTTTTTTTTCTTTTGTAGGTGATTTTTATTGGAGTAAAATAATCTTTCTAACCACTTTGAGAGGATCCAAAAAAAAAATCCTTCGTTTCTATTATCTACTACCCTTTGAAAGTGGCTAGCAACACTAGTCACTAACAAAGATTATAAAATTAAAAAAAAAATTGATTAGAAAAGTAAAAAATTATGAGTATCAAGCCTTTACCACTATGCCAAAAGTTATAATAATAGTAAATGTACAACTTTATTTATTTATACTTGTATAATAGTCAGCGTCATGTTTTAATATCGGGATGCTTGACTCGATTATTTAAAAGGACGCCCAACAATCAACTCCTAACACCTGCCAGTCTCATACCAATTGTCATGATCAAGTGTTTACTACTATACCAAAAGTTATAGGTAATAGCGAATGCATAATTTTATTTCTTTATACTTAATTGCCTAGCAGACTTTATTTCTTTATACTTAATTGCCTAGCAGACGTCATGTTAACCTTCCAAGCCGACGACCAACAAAAACTTTGCTACTGAATTATTTATTTATTTATTGAATGACGAGAGATACCTGCAACTACTATTTGAGGGTGTGAATGGGTAAACTCCGCTTTTGCATGACGAACTCGACCGAGAGTGTGTTGGTCAGAAAAAGTGGTTAGTAATTGACGAATCTCACATACGGTAGCAGCCATGGGTTCGCACCAATATAATTAATCAATGTGTTGCCAAACAATTCAATGAGTTGTCATGGCAGTGTTAAACTAACATGCATATATGTCGCTGGGAATGGGCAAATGAGAGTGGCAAATAGCACAATAAAAGAGCAACATTTAGGTTAATTTGGTAGGGGAAAGATGGCTAAACTGATTGTGCAGTCGTTTCGATTAGGCAATAAATTAACAAGGTAAGGTCTATGAAAACTCAAAACACCAAAGAACAAAAATGGATGAAAGGCAAGCAAGTAGTCAATGATAAAATTTCAGAAAGAGAAAAGCATGAGACATAATAAATAGAAAGATGGAAGAAAAGAAGTAACTACTCATTGAGGTTTCAGGTGTATAGACAAATCCCCATGGCCCTCACACACAATCCCCATGGCCAGAAGTAGGTTTTGTCAGAATCAAACGTTTACCACTACACCAAAAAGTATAGCTAATAGCAAAGACGCAACTTTATTTCCTTATACCCGTCAATGCCACATTTGTAAGATTTTCCCATATATATATATATATATATATATATATATATATCGTTAGGTTATTTATATCTAACAACATTTCGATGACAGTGTCAGGATCAAACGCTTACGATTATGTTAAAAGTTATAGCAAACACACAACTTTATTTTCTTATACTTGCATAGCAGTTAGCAGCATGTTTACTCCTCCCAGCACTTGTCAGCCTCAATTGCATACTGCACAACATTCTTTCAATGGGATTTGTACAAATTTCCAGGATCAAACGCATATATACCATTATACAAAAAACTATAGTTAGTAACAAAATGACAACTTTATTTCCTTATACTTGCGTAACAGTCAGCGTCACATTTTGATAGCATGCAGGATGCTGAACTAGGCCTTCCAAGCCTCCGTCCAACAACTTTATTATGGAATGATAAGTGGTTGTTCATGGGTGTTGTCTGGTCTTGCAATTTCAATGCCAAGAGCTAACTAGATCACTTGTGTCACATGGCAATCACCTTCTCTTTCCCTCATCAGATGCAGTTTGATGATCAGTTCATGTTAAAGTCGTATGTTAGCAGTTCAACTGTGACAACACACACACACACATATATATATATGGTAAATGTTTTTTGGGTGCCTGGGCAAATAATTTCACCAGCTCCTACCTCACCATATTTTGTGCACCATTAATGTTCATCATGCACAAATTTTAAGTGATACTCAATATGGTTGTAAAAAATGTTAGGGGATTTTGAAATAGATTGTCATTGATGAGTTTTTGGTATAGCTTTGAAGTAAATATATATGGTAAAATAGCTAGCGGTTTTAGTCCATATATTTATAAGAAATATAGATTTCCGTTTCTCAATATGTAAAAATAAAGTTATTTATGGTCTTTAGTTTATGAATTTAGAACACATTTAAAAAGATACATATGGACAACAATTTAAGATTACGCCAAAAGTTATAGCTAATAGCGAATGGGCAACTTTATTTTTTTATATTTGCGTAGCATGCAGTGTCAATGATAGGATATTAATTAGACTCGACCCATCAAGCCTCCGTCAAATATCATGATATTTCAAAGTTTAAACTAAACAAGGGGTAACAACACAACAATGCCTAATACAAACTTTATTTGTACAATCTATAACTTCAATTCGAAGGTACAAATATTTAATCATTCAGTTATTTGAATGCATGTCATCAACTTGACCGCGAAAGTGTTAACAACTTTAGTCTAGCTATTACACAATCACCACCCCTGTATAAAAATTTATTGGTCTGAATGTCTGATCAGATCAGATCAGAAATCCCTTATGGGATTGGACTGTAACTCTGCTCATTGTTGTTGAAAAACATTGTGTGTGGGGTTGGGGGAAGATCACAATGAAAAAAGAGAAGGGGTGTGGGGTAAGGTTGTGATAATGGAATGCAATATAATGCAGAGAGGGTTCATATTCTACAATGGATTGGTTTCATCCAACATGAATCATGGTGAGATCAGAACAATATCTTAGATGTCTCAAAAACTAAAGATTCCCCCTTTGATGATAATAAGGGAAAAAGCCTTTCTTCTCTAATGTCACTTAACACCACATAGTAAATATTAAAGCTTGAGTGTAAACCTAGTATAATGTTCACTTCACCCATCAAACATCACTTTCATGGGTCATTTTCTCTTCTGTTCACTACCCCCACCCCCACTGCCTCCTCATATCCCATTTCCAAATTATTAAACCCTAAAATCCAATTTCAAAAGAAGTGAACAAAAAAAAATTGGATGGTCAAGAAACTCTGAAACCCAATCCTCAAGAGTGGCTTTAATTCCCTATTTAGCAATAAATTCTCTTACATGATTCTTCAAGAGAATTTAACAAAAAAGTAGAGATAAGAGAGAGGATTATATCAGCTTAATTAATCCAAAACCAAACACTCATTAATCAAACTAATAATCACAAGAGATTAAGTTAGCCATGCTCTAGTAAAGATAAAAGAGTCACTGTTTGCTTTATAAATAGCATCCCTTATAGAAACTCCCTTCCATTTCTGCATCTCTCCTGTTCAGATTTGCAGCAAAGTAGAGAGCATTAGCAAAAGCCAGAAACTTTAGTTTCTTCCCTCCATTACCTTCTATCCCTATATTCCAAAACCAGGTCAGTAATCTGCACCAAAAAAAAAAAAATCACATAAATCCATTGATTAAAACTAGTCTTTTATGCTCTCTTAGTTTGTGATCAATCAGTTTTTGTCACACAAAAAAAAAAAACCCAGAAATTTTTTATGCTTCAGAGCTCATCCATTCACAAAGGGCAAGGGTAAACTAAACACATACATAGTTTCAGAAATTTCTTTTCCTTTTTTCTTGAAATTGCTCTCAAAATCCTTGGTTTTTGATAGCTAGGGTTGTGAAGATACATGTGAATGAAGTTTGAAAGATCAAGAACCAGTCTTTTAGCCCTCACCTCTCTTTTTCAATTTTTTCCACCAAAAAAAGGAGATTTTTTTTTTTTTATTTTTTATGGTTCTGAATCTGTTCATCAGTTCCAGAAAAGGGTTGCTAAAAGTTCTTTATTTCCATGGGTTATTTGTGGGAAATGAGCTGAAAAAGCAAAGATTTTGATAGGGTTTAATTTTATATATACATACCTTTGAAAGGAGAAGAAGAAATTTGTTTGGTTTTGATGATCCAGGTGGTGAAGCAAGCTAAGAATGGAATTCCAAAGTGATCAATCCAGAGAGATGTCCCCTCAGCGGAAAATGGGTCGGGGCAAGATCGAAATCAAGCGGATCGAGAACACCACAAACCGGCAAGTCACCTTCTGCAAGCGCAGAAATGGGTTGCTGAAGAAGGCCTATGAGTTGTCTGTTCTTTGTGATGCAGAGGTGGCTCTCATCGTCTTCTCCAGCCGCGGCCGCCTCTACGAGTATGCTAACAACAGGTAAAAAAAACACAGATTAACCGAGGTTGTTTGTTCATGTTTGTGTTCTTTTCTTGGTTTTCTTGTCCTTGCCTGCAATTTACCGCCTAGAAACGAGCTGCTCGTGTGGGTTTTTTCTCGATTTTCTTGTCTTTGCCCACAATCTGCCGTTCAGGAATCAACTGAGCTGCTCGTGAGAGTCTTTTCTTGATTTTCTTGTCTTTGGGCACAATTTACTGTTTAAGAATCAACTGAGCTGCTCGTGTGGGCTTTTAATTTTCTGAGTTTTATTGTCCTTGCCGACAATTTATCGCCCAGAAATTAACTGAGCGAGCTTTTTCTTGAATTTCTTTTTGTCCCTCTAGAAGGGGGTGTTAATGGTTTACTTTGGGGAGGTGAGAGGGGGATTTGAGGCCCAAAGGACACAATAGAGTGATGCTTTTAGTTGTGTGATGTTTCTGTGTGCACATACATACATAGTTGAGGTTCTTGTTTTTGGAACAAAGATTGACTTGCCTTTCCCATTTTCTGTTTTGTTTTTTCCATGAATGTGGTGTTAAATTTTTATTTTTTTTTCTCCTTTTATGATCCCATTTTTAGTTCATAATGTTGTGGGATGCATAGATCTGCTGTTTGGTAAGCAAACAAGTAGAAATATTTTGTGAAGGTACTCAGAAACTGTGAGATCATCCCTCCATTGCTGTTAAGTTCCTCCTCTCTCTCTCTCTCTCTCTATTTCTCTCTCTGACTACTAAGAAACCTGTCAAGCTCTCATTTGCCCATTTTCCCTTTTCACCTTGACATTTCCTTAATAAAAACTCAGTCTTTGAGAAATCCTTTCATAATTACCTAGGGTTTTTCTTTCTCAATCTTGTCACCATTTCTTTCACATCTAATCACCACCCAAATCATGCTTAATGTTGTACCTGTACAGTAAAACAGTCAACCCCTAACCCAGCAAGATAGGTTTTTTATTTTTATTTTTTAAAAACATATTTTCACATGAACCTTTTTGGGCATGTAAAGAATTTTCTTTTACAAGGCCTGATGATTTATTTGTTGAATCTTTATACATATATATATATATATATATATATATAAGTTAGGGTTTGAAAAAAAGGTTTAAAGCTAGGGTTAATTCAAGAAGACAAGGGCAAACAATGTTTTGTACTTGGAGGGGTAGATCTGTGTATAAAACTATCCGAAGACTTTAGACAGCCAATCAAAACACAATTTTTCCTGGTGGGTGTGGACAAATTTTCATATTTTCTTTATATTTTCCAAAGAATTTGAAATCTTTTTTTTATTTGTTGGGTGAATGAGAATTTCTTCTTCTTATTTTTTTTCTTTTGGGTAACAAAGTGAAACCACAGCCACTACTCTGAGAGATTGTAATGTGTAAATCTCGCCTTGTGACCCAAGTTGATAATGGAACACAAGGAAATAAATTAGTTCAGATTGTCCATAACTGACTGACTCAAACTAAAAAGGTCGCATAGTTTGTCCATATTTGACCAGTTCAAATAAAAAGACGAATTGGCTGACCGTTCTCACTAACGGTCGAACTTGAAACTTTTTTGTTACCAAGCCAAGCCAACCATCTGACCAATTTGATTGAGGTCTCACCCATTAATGAGAATTTCACCCTTTAGGAAATTGGGGTGTCATCTACCTCAAGTTTGGCAGTGAGAATTGATGGGGGGAAGTTCTTGAGAGCCAAAATTAGGTGGTTGGTTTTGTTGGGTGTGTATAGTTTTTTGTATGTATGGGTTTGCAAGAATCTTTGGTCTCGTCACACAAGATTTTACACTTGCATACACATCTGACAAAAGCTATACTACTAGTAGCAGCAGTAATAACCAAGAATTGAAAAAAATTTCTGATTTCTCTTCCTTGTTTTTCCTCCATGGAATTAAATTCTTCCCCTTCTTTACACTGTTTTCTTTGAGGGATTCTCAGCCATGCCTTTCCCAAAGAGCCTTACAGTGTTGCAGCCTAAACAGCAAAGAAACAGAAGTGAAAGAAAGAGAATGTAATGTTCAAACCATCAAGACTTGATCTATAGATACATTTGCACAAGCCATTTTAGAGAGAGAGAGAGAGAGAGAGAGTTTTGAGATGTCTGGGTTTCTCCCATGCATGGCACCCAAAATGGACGGTTCTGATGGGATCAGGCTTTCTTGATCAGACAGACAAGACTCAATATTACTGTGTAGTACTCAACCCTACATTTTAGTACTGAAATGGATATGATAAAAAAAAAAAAAAAAATTGGGGCAGCCCTAGGTGGGTAAAGGGGTGTTGGGGATGGGTATTACCCGAGGAATCATGGGAGGGGTGACGTGGCGGGGATCTGGCCGTTGAATAGTGGACCAATGGTGTTGTGGGAACTTGTGCCAGCTTGGCAGGGGCAGCCAATGAATAGCTCGGAGAGATTAAGGTAGCAGCAGACTAGGATAGGTTGGTGTGTCTCTCCTTAAGTGTAGGGTTTTTGGAACTTTTGTACTAAAAACACTACATCAATGTCACACACATATGAGAAGACAGATTGAATCTGACTAAGTCACTCAGATTCTCATTCTGCTTGGCTTTTCATCTTTGCTTGTTAAATTAGATTAGCTAATAAAATTGTTGATTTAACACCCGCAATTCGAGACAGTTTTATCAAATTTCTTTCCTAGTAAGAGTCAAATTCTACGAACACGATTTGAGTCGAATTTTAACATTTTTTTATGTAATATTTGTAGCTATTTATTACTCCGTAATTATGAAGGTTAGTATAAAATGCACATAAGAAAACACTAGAACGACAACAATTTTAGCTAAAAGTGTTGTCTTTTTATATGAAAGACAAAACTTCTTAAGAAAATCGTTGTCTTTGAGTGTACATTTTATGTAAACAAACTGTGCTTGTAAAAATAGTTATTTTTAACCAAATAGATAACACTTATACACTGTGATCTTTAAATGGAGTCTTTAACAAGACCTTCATCAACAATTAGTTTTATCTCCAACCTAAAAGAGAATGATTTTTCACCGTTGTGTGTATTTTTCTTGTAGTGTTAACCAACATAACTTACAGTTTGCGAGTCCTAAATGCGTATAATCTTACATGGTTTGATGAATAGTACTCACGATTGTCATGAATTGATCATTTTAATTCCATACATTTTCCAGTGTGAAGGCAACAATTGATAGGTACAAGAAGGCATGCACAGATTCCACTAATACTGGTTCCATTTCTGAAGCCAATACTCAGGTACCTGCACTGTATTTCATATATATATATATAGGTCCATAATCATGTGCAAAGTGACCTTAATGTGCGAAACTTTTAACTTCTGAAGGATTGCACTACACTTACTATATGATTGCACCCCAAGTTCCTCCCGACATTTCTTGGAGCCGTAGCGGTGCAATCATATAGTAGTTGCAGTGCAACCATGTAGTAGTTGCAGTGCAACCATGTAGTAGTTGCAGTGCAATCATTCAGAAGTTCGTAGGTTCACAGGTTAAGGTTGGTCCCACTGATGATTATGATTATATATATGTATATATATATAGTTTTTTAGTCTAGCTATATCCTGCTCTAATTCATTCATCATTTCATGGAAATCAAAATTATATATACTTTATGATTCTGATCATAAATCCATGGTGGCATGGGCAATCTTCATCTCAGTTTTATCAGCAGGAAGCATCCAAATTGCGCCAACAAATTAGTAATCTGCAGAACCAGAACAGGTGATTGTGAATGAGCTAGGCAGTCCCCCTTCCCCTTCCAGTTCCCATTGAACATAATATACATAAATAATTAATCGTTTAGTTGAGACAGAACATATTGATCCGTTCTTGTTTTATTCCTTAACTCGTTAGTTTCAATTATACTGCAGGAACTACATGGGCGAAGGTTTAGGTGGTTATAACCTTAGGGAACTCAAGAACCTGGAATCCAAAATAGAGAAAGGAATCAGCAAAATCCGTGCCAAGAAGGCACTTAATTCTCATCCCAATAAGTTTCATTTAAATTTCACCATTTCCCACCATTATTTTTGAGCTTAATTGTATGTATATATATATTCAAGTACGAGAATCATGCTCTTTATCTGATAACTGCAGAACGAGCTGCTGTTTGCAGAAATCGACTACATGCAAAAGAGGGTAAGTTCTCATAGCCGCAAACATTCAACAAACACCTCCAATAATCTTTGAACTTTCTGATTGTTTCTTGACAATTGAATCTCGTGCAGCAGGAAATCGATTTACATAATAACAACCAATACCTTCGGGCAAAGGTCGATCTCCCCTCTCTTTCTTTATGCTTTCGGTAGACATGTCTAAAATTTTAAGTGGCTCGTTACGAGTTTATGAATATAATATATGCTTGGAAATGTGTGTGTATATTGTATGTGTGTGTAGATAATTGAGACTGAGAGAGCTCAGCAGCAGATGAACTTGATGCCTGGGAGTTCTAGCTATCACGAGCTGGCGCCGCCGCAGCAATTTGATGCAAGAAACTACCTCCAACTCGATGGATTTCAATCCACCTCTAGTTACTCCAAGCAAGACCATCTCCCCCTTCAGTTAGTGTAAGCACAAATCCTTATTTTTTTCATGATTTACAAAACCCGCAGCTACTATTCAATGGTGTGCATTGGGTAAACCTGTCTTGTGACCAATATTTCAAAAATCTAGCCTAGGCAACCATTAATCAGCGACACTAGGCGTTAGCTGGCCGCCTAGCGTATCACCAGTGATTTAGGAAGCCGACTAGACCGCCTAAGCGTCACCTAGGCCTCCTAGACACTTGCTAGGCCGCATAGGCACCGACTAGTCGGCCGATTAGCTATTGCTCAATTCTTTTTCAAATGGGTTATTTCATTCAAAACGACACGTTCTGAATGAAATAATCCTAAATTTTTCAAAATCTAGATTTTTTTAGGTTAATATTTAATATTGTAGTATTAACTATTAAAGTATTAAATAAATTATAATTATCAAGTTTTTTATTTACTTATAATTATAAGTCTTAAAAAATTTAAAAATTTTAAACAAATTTTTTAAAAAATAAAAAATAACGTCTGGGCTACGATTAATCGCAGCCTAGACGCCCTAGAGCTCCTGAGCACCTAGCAATTTTTTCAACCATGTAAAGGATTACAAGGAGGTAAATCAACATATAAGTTATCCATAGGTGACTGACTCAAAACAAGAAGTCTAGGCTGTCATATGTGAACAGCCCAAGGCAAACTAGAAGGCCAATAGGCCGCTCCTATTAGAGTTAAACTTGTAACCTTATGCTTACCAAGGTATTCACCAGCCTGACCAACTTGACTGTGGTTGCTTACAATGTAAGTAGAAATCTTATTATATTTTTAAAGAAATGGATTAGCCACAAAGCATGATTTCCAAGATGAAGCAGCAACAGTGTTGATGTTGGGTGTTTGTTTTGCTGTGTTCTTGAACAGGTAATAATCTGGAAGGGATCCATGGTGCCGTTTGTCGCAAAACTATATATAAATATATGGATAATATGAAGTGTGACGACAACCTGGTACGTGTGGCGTCTTCAAGAAATTTAAGGAGTGAAGATGGAAGCTGATGATGGTTTTATGGATATGATATGATGATGATAACGTTACCTCAGACTTGTTATGTATTAATTGGAGACATATGTTTTCTACTGTTTTATGTTTGGTGCTATTTGAACTGAACTGGGACATCATATTCAAATGTTTGTGGAGTTATATATATCTATCTCTCTTGGCTTGTTTTGTTGAACTTTTGTTATATGTGAACTTAAGCATTTCTGCATGCTGATTCTTTTGATTTATAGAAAATTCCACAACAACTAATCTAGGTTGTCTATAATTGATTAATAAACTTAAAATTTTGTAATTATCAAGTCGGGAATTGTTCCTTTAAAACTTGAAATAGATCAGAGATAACCTGATCAAAATATCTGACTCTTACTTGATAACACACATTTCTAAAAAAAAAAAATTAGGTTTAAATTTTTTTATAAGGCATTAAAGTATTTGGTCGTCCGAATGGTCAATCTCTCAGATACTTGATTTGAACTCTGTTCGAAAAATCTGACTCTTACTTGATATGAAGCATGACACAGAACTCTTTAGCATGATTTGCATTAAATTTCACTTACCAATTACGTGTATTGTGCATAACTATTGGATACTTATTGCATCAAGAAAAATATCAGAAAAGAAGTGAAGACAAAAATATTACATTTCTCAATTTAAAAATACAGAATTTGAAGTTTGAACAATAAGACCAATACTCAATAACACAAATCAATATTACACCTCATTAACTTGGTGTAAAAAATTTATATATATTTTTGTGATTTGATTTCTCCTTAATATGATCTTCAAGCTTGTGCAAGGCGGCTGATGTCATATGGATAGGCATCGGACGGCTTTTGAGCGGTGTAAGATCTTCTTCCGACTATGATATTCGCTGCTTCGCCTGGATGAAAAGCATCCCAAAATACGTATTCGTTTCTGTTGGGGCACGGATTCTGGAGGGGTAGACAAGTAATTTGGCCGTTGTTCCTCCCCACACCGCAACATCCCGCATTCGTCACTTTAAAACCTAAACATATACAAATCTTCATCCATCAATTTATAGGCAATAAATTATAGTAATGAAAGTACACATTTGACCCTTCAATTCTTTTGGATGATGAAACAAACTCGTAATCACTATGTAAAAGTATGTGTTGGATAAACTTCGCTCCTACGTAATAGCTCACAAACTGTACTATTAAAAACGGGTAGACCACACTAGAAATATCTTATACGGCAAGCTCGGCCAAAAGGGTGTTGGATTATGGATGATAAGAATTAAATTCGTGACCATTATGAGAATTATGTTTCATCACTCGGTCACTCACTTCCTAGGCTCCCGTCAATTCTTTAGGTCTAGACGTTTTAACCCTAACTATTATGGGCGAGCAAATGTCACCTTCAATTATTTCAAATCGTTGCAATTTTCGTCCTTTTGCTAAACAATTAAAGAGTTAAATAATACTTTTACTCGATTATAAGTAGTTGGGATGGGAGGAATTTACCAAAAGCTGAGGGGTTGTCAATTAAGTCCTGGAAAATTCCGTAGGCATTTATGTAAATGAACTTTGCATCCGGCGTGTTCCTGTTTGAGGAATCGACGAGTTGCCTGAGGTTGTTGTTGAACATCTGATTTGCGTCGTTGATTCTTTTTACGCAGGTTTTGCCGTCGGCGCTGTTTTGGGCCAGAGCATTTGGGCTGCACCCGATTTGCCCCACTCCTATCAACGCAAACTTCCTTGCTCCATAGTTGTACAATATCTAAAACAAAAAATTATCATTACAAAGAAACAATCAAATTGAAGCATGTGCTCCATCTCAACTAAAAGTTTAAACTGATAATTGGATTACACATTTATATTTATATATTATATGTCCAACAATCTCCAACCGTGAACTTAAATGTCTATGTTGGGCGGAGATAAGTAAGGGCCAGTCCAGCATCCTAAGACTAATGAGATTGTTGGGCGGATGCTGGTAAATGGTCAAGTTTAGCACTTTGGTTCTCAAAAATGTGTGGCAGTATAAGGAAATAAAGTTGCGCCTTTACTGTGAATTATACATTTTGGCGTAACTAATAAGTGGTATAAGAGACGGGTCACTGACACAAAAGTAAGCCAAAAAAAAAGTATTTGTCTATGAAAAAATAGATGACTGACCCGAAGTTGCTGGGTGTATTGCTGAATAAGAAGATCAGCAAATTGCTGAGGAGTGTACCGCCTGCTGGAGGAGTAGTACAGAGGCATGAAGTAGTTGTTAAGATAGTCATTGCTCCCAACTCCCACTGAGAAAATGCATTTGCTCAAATAATTTGCCGTGGAGTTCTCATCCCCCAGCAGTTGCACCAGTTGCCTTACTGTGGTCTTGTAGTTATTTACCTGCCCAGAAAAGCTTGTCCTTCCACCCTATACAAATATTACATTAATTACTTATTAGCCTCTCCATAATGATTGCAAGTTCCCCCGAAACACAAAAAAAAATAAGTAATAATAATAATAATAATTGATATATTAGATTAAAATGTGGTTATGTATATATACCAATTGTTGGCCGGTTTCGTCTCTAATTCCGGCAGCCGCAGAAGCATAGTTCACTCCTCTAAGAATTTGCTGGCCTCTAGCCCTCGCATACGGCGGAATGTCGTCCTCGTTGAACCCAAGAAGTTGAGCTGTTCACATATACATGTTGGTTAACCTTTGATTTGCTAGGCACAAACTATACATTTATATTTTATATATTAATATATTATACACTACTTTTCATTTTTTAGTTAGAGTTTAAAGTTTTTGTCATGCATGATGCATGTGCCACTAAACTCCTGATCTTGATGGGAATTCCCCGTCCTTAAAAATTACTCGAGTATATACATAAATAGAGATGGTGGTGAAAAAAAAATTATCCTGAGGAGAAAGGAGAATAGAGTGGGGTTTTGAGGACAGAGACTCTGTCCCTGTCCCGCTCCATTGCCATCCCGACCTACGTGTGAGTGATGAAGAAATGAAAAAGGAAGTGATGAGGGAGAAGAGTGATGGAGACGTACCAACAGCATCAACGGTGGTTTTACCATTGGAGAATCTCCCAGTAGGACCTCTAGGGAAATCAATGCCATAAGGAAGGTAATTAGCCTTAGCCAGAGAGTTAATGTTGTTGTTGTTCCCATTATCCACCAAAGAATCTCCAAATATGAACAAACATGGAACCTGCGGCTGAGCTTCACCTCCCCCTATCATCGCCACTACTATCACACTCACACCTAAAACCACCCAAGAACATGCAGTAATAAGCTTCCCAGAAGCCATAGCGAAGAACATTACAAAGGACGAGGAAAAAGGTTTGTTTTGATGTTAGGACAAACAAAAAAGAAAGGCTGTTTGTGTTTGTATTTGCATGAAAATAAAGGTGATATATATATAGAGAGATGTGATGCGACCCAAATCTTAATTCATTATTAGTTGGTTGCTTTTAGGTTTTAAGATGGGAGGTTGTTGGATTGCATTAATTTCACGCGGACATAACGTGAAAGGGCTCGCGTTTTCCACTCTGACTACTCCTACCGTAAAGCTTAGATACGCCCCGTTGACTCGGAATCATATTAAGTGTGTGTTTGGTTTGCACATGAGAATCGGAATCGGAATCGAAATCAGAATGGGTATCAAATACTTGTTAATGGTAATAAATTTTGGTGAAAGTATTTTACATGTTTAATAGTAGGGTGGAATTTGAATGATTACTAATAGTTGGGGGAGCGGAGAAGGAAGGGAAATGAAACCCTTATTTTATTAGGGAATGAATTTTGTAATTAATTGAGTAATCAAAACTCATATTAGTGTTCTAAAAACCTGTCAACCAAACAATAACAATGACTTTGATACCTATTCTTAATAGCTAAACATGTCAACAAAACACACCCTTAGGTACTCGGCCTCTTTCAAGTATAGTTTCATATTCCGAATTTCTTATAGTTTGATTTTCTTGATGACTAGGGTAGTGAGATTGTAAGAGAAACCCGCGAGTTGTTATTGTCCAGACTAAATACTTATCACATATTAGGTAAAAAGTTATACTTAATAGTAAAGATGTGACTCTTTTTTTTTTCTTTTTTTTTTGAGCTTGAGGGCAGGTTAAAACTCATTTCATATTGCACATTTACAATGACATGCTTCTTATTTTTTGAAAAAGTTAGACGGATCAAATCATTTTTTAAGACAAAGGGAGCCTAATCATTTAATGCTCTATATAAAATAAAGAATCTCCATATATACTGATATGCTTGGAGCTGTGATTAATAGCTCAATACCAGAATATGGGAAAAATAAAAATAAACCCCTCTCCAAAGTCAAAAGGCTGGTGAAGCTGACATTAATTTGCATTTATTTTCTGTTTCTTATTTTTTAAATTAAAATATTCGATTCCAATTTTTATCGTGTATTTAATTAATGTTGAATAGACACGCTAGTAAATAAATAAATGCTTAGGATTTTTTTTTTGTTTTTTTTTTTTTTTTTTTTTTTTTTGGACACAAGAGGTGAGAGACGCTCCAAACGTGTAAGTCGGTCTCAATACCTATAAGAGCATCCTTATCAATGGAGTTTTTTGCGGTTTTTGTAAGTGTGATTACGAAAGAGAAAATGAGAGAGGAAAAAAACAAACAAATCATATTTTAAAAAGAAATAATAATAATAATAACAATAATAATAATAATAATAATAATAATAATAAAAGGTATGTCAGCCCGCGTCAGACGCGACTGACACGCCTAGCTGGCACGCGCCCGCTGGCCGCCTTTGTTGCGCCTGACGCGAGATGCTGTGGCTGAACTTCCCGTCCCAAGGCTGATATTTACTGTTCCAAATAACACTCCTTGCAAGCCAAATTATTTTTTCTTTTCCATTGATGTAGATACTCTAAGTACAACCGACCATCTTGAGAGATGCCTATTTTATAGTCATTTATATAAATTTTTCTCTAGAATAAGCAGTGTAGCCGCAAACACACAAATCCCGATCATGCTTGATTGACATCTTGGCAAGAACATACACCTTTTGACAAAGGTAAAAAGTATTACATTTTTTTAAAAATTTTAATTTATGTTTCTCATATAAGTAATAAACATTTTTCTAATTAGTATTACTTTTATTAGTATAAGTATTACATTTTCTATTGACCCGAACCGATTCGTTTCACATAAGTTTTTGCCAATAAAAATATATATAATTTGTAATCTTTTTTAAATCTTTTGCCCATCTATATGTTGTTTTTATTATTTATTATTATTATTTTGATACTCTAAGTTTCTTCACATAATCGCTTGAGTAAGATTTTAAGATGATTTGTGAAGGCAATTGAGCTAACCCGTTGAGGAAGACGTCTACAACATATTTGATTTATCTTAATTATTCTTCATGCTTTGACTCAATCAAATATGTCACTCCAATTAAAGAAAGTTAGCAAATTCGGGTAAGACTAGTCACCTATTGGCCAATAGTCCTTCAACATTCATTGGATAACATTAAGTAATCATTTTATGTTTTTTTTTTTTTGAAGATAAACGTAGCTATTCCATTAATTTATAACATAAAACGTTTACATCAACGATCAATGAAATGGTAAACCATTCTTTACAGTCAGACATAGAAACAACTTTTCTAACTATGCTATAGAAAACTTGAATTGCAGACTGTTTCATAACTAGGAAGCTATGTTCCTTCAAGGAGCTTAAAGCTTCATCAAAGATCTGGGTCTTCATCATCATTCTTTTTTGCTCGCCCAGGATAAGATCAACACTTGCCGAAACCAAACTAAACGATTTATGCTAATGATAATGAAAAGCTCGTGAAAGTAACGAGAGGAAAAAGCCCGTGAAAGTAACGAGAGGGAAACACAATAATAGAGAAAATAAAAAGTGGTAAAGCCAAAGTAGGGTTGGGAGTTCAAGACTACCAACACAAACCCCAATACCTACCTACTATTATTTTATTCAAAGGGAAAGAAAACGGAAGAAGAAGATCTGTAGCGGTGGTCGGAGGCGGACGGAGCTGCGACGGTGGTCAGGGCGGAAGAAGAGCGAGAGTAAACGTAGAAGGTGACCAAAACCGCCGGCTCAAAGCTCCATTAGAGCTCCGGCCGGAGGCCGGCGGTGGAAGCCCAAGTTGAGCAGCAGAGAAAAGCTTTTTGTTTTAGAGAGAAAAGGGAGGCAGCATTACTATTAAAAGCTGTTTTATAAGTAATCATTTTATGTTTATTTATAAATTTTAGCGTATTATTACATTAATAATCTATCAATCTAATCTTATTGTTATATGCAACATGTAATTTTTTTTTTCTTTCATAGAGGGTCAATACAATGTTCAATAAATAACTCTACATATATACATATGCTATATGCATTATGAGATTAAAAAGCAATTTAAAATTAATAAATTCTTCAATGGTATATATTATACATTTATTATTATTATATATTTTGAAATACTCATGATTCTTTACAAGATAATATTTGCTCTATACTTTTTAAAGCATTTTCAGCTCAAAAAATCTAAACCGCCGCCACCCGGGTTCATAATTGGGATGTCATCACACTACATGGTTGTTAGCATTGTTGTTGTTGTTGTTATTGATAGGGATTATACCTGATAACTGTGTTTGCCCGGTGGTCGATTATGGACCTATTGCCCGAGGCAAGTCCCACCCGACTGGAACCGACCTCTTTGTCGTCTTGTAGTTCCTGAGCTTCTTGTGCACTGAGCCAACCTTGTTGGTTTAAGTACATGCTTCCCCTCTTGACCTCAAATACCCGACACTTTGCGACCGGTCCCGACCTACCGAGCCCAATGTGATAGCAGGGTTTCTCCCCACTAGTATGTGAGGGCAAGTGTAAGGACCCCTTTCGGCCCCGGTTTTGGCCTGTGCATGAGCTCCAAGTGCCCTTCATTCCGTGAGGACAGAATTCGTCCCCTTCCTCTTCACTATAAATACCGCATTGAGTGCGGAAAGATGAGACTTTTTGGCTATTTCTAGGAGCTAAATCCACGCTTAGGAATCTAGGATCGGTTGTCGCATCCTATCGAGCTTTCAAACCTAACCGATTAACGGACTGTAGACGGATTAAAATCTGGTTTGACCTGAATCCTAATACATTATATATAGTAGAATGATCGTATTTACTACATCAATTATTATTTGTGACAATGAAAACTCGCAACCATAACCGAGGGTCTACTCTAGCTATGTAAACCATGTTTCTATGTGATAGCAAACAAATCACATAAGAAAGGTAAATTGCACTAGAAAAACAATGTGCGACGATTTTAACCAAAATAGTTTTGACAAGAATCGAACATATAATTTTCTAGGTAAGAGGATCATGCTTGAAGCTTTTTATTAACTAGGCAATTTTGAGGGTTTTTTTTTTTTTTGACAAAACAATCTTGAGGTTAATAAATACTTAGACTTGATCAAAGCAAGATCCAATATGAATTGAATTTATGAGGGCTGCATAGGATGTCAACAAGAAGACAGTTCGGAGAAGAAACAAAAATTAATGCATATTGCTGTACACTACTTGAGAGAAGAAATTGGTAGTGCAGAAATTAATACATGCATATTGTAGTACAATACTCACCGACAATCAACCCTAGGCTGGTAAGCATTAATTTTTGTAAATGTTTGTTTAAACAAAAGATCTTTAATTTATCTCATAAAATTTTTTGTTCAGTTTTTCAATAGTTTTGGTAGTGAACTTTATGTAGTTGTTGCACTTGAAATTTTCATAAATAGAAAATAAATTTGTATTTAGTTGTATAAATGAAAAAAGAACAAGTTATTTACCATTTTTTTTAATAACATTATGATATATAACGAGAGTTTTAATACATTTCTCATTTTCATTGTATAAATGTAGAATACTACGTAAGAGCATCCTCATCAACATGAAATTTTACACGATTTTTGAAGTACCACTAGGAGAGACAAGAAAGAAAAAATAAAAAAAAAGGGTTTGGCGCTTGAAGAAAAAAAAAATCAGTAGATGCGCCAGCGGGCGCGTGCAGCGCCTGCATCTCCAACACGTGAAGCCAGGCAGAATGCTTTGTTTTCCTTTCTCAATCAATGAACCCCACAAAAGTCTTGCACTCACAGAATAAAAATTAACAAAAAAACCCATTCTTCATCAACAAAAACTCAATCCTTTTTCTTTGTACGATTCCAAAAAGCATTAAAAGTCCAATGGTGGGATGCTCTAAAGGCCATCCTTGTTATGGGAATTTCATTTATATCTGAAAAAAATAGAATTACAATAATGCGTTACAGCATCATGTGGAGCAATGATTAAAGTTTGCCATCATTTTGGTGAGTGAAAGTTATTAATGTGGCCAACACGTTTAATATAACAAATGTAGTAAGTGGTAGGATGAGAAATGACTTTCATTACAGCATCATGTGGAGCAATGATTAAAGCTTTCCATCGTTTTAATTCGCTGAATGAAGTTATTACCTTTCACCTAAATTAAAATTATTAATGTGGTTAACACCAGCTCCAAAATTTAAGGACAGGTTACTAATTGGAGAATTTTTCTAATTTTCTACAAAATTGGAGAATTAAAAAAACAGAAAATATGTTTAGTAGCAGCATAATTTTTTTTCTTTTGAAGATAAACGTAGCTATTCCATTAATTCATAACATAAAATGTTTACATCAACGATCAATGAAATGGTAAACCATTCCTTACAGTCAGACATAGAAACAACTTTTCTAACTATGCTATAGAAAACTTGAATCGCAGACTGTTTCTTAACTAGGAAGCTATGTTCCTTCAGGGAACTTAAAGCTTCATCATCAAAGATCTGGTTCTTCGTCATCATTCTTTTTTGCTCGTTGCCCAGGATAAGATCAACACTTGCCGAAACCAAACTAAACGATTTATGCTAATGAAAATGAAAAGCTCGTGAAAGTAACGAGAGGAAAAATGCTCGTGAAAGTAACGAGACGAAAACACAATAATAAAGAAAATAAAATGTGGGTAAAGTCAAAGTAGGGTTGGGAGTTCAAGACTACCAACACAAACCCCAATACCTACCTACTATTATTTTATTCAAAGGGAGAGAAAACGGAAGAAGAAGATCTATGGCGGTGGTCGGAGGCGGACGGAGCTGCGACGGTGGTCGGGGCGGAAGAAGAGCGATAGCAAACGTAGAAGGTGACCAAAACCGCCGGCTCAAAGCTCCATTAGAGCTCCGGCCGGAGGCCGACGGTAGAAGCCGAAGTTGAGCAGCAGAGAAAGGCGTTTGGTTTTTCATTTTGAATACAAAAGATTGAAAAACTTTTAAAAATAATTTCCTAAATAGAAAACATAATCTTTATCATTTATTTGACTATAATTCAGTATAATCATATTATCATCATTATTCACTTACATAATTTTTTTTTTTTTTAATTTCTCAATCTTTATCACTTCAAAAATCAAATGTTTTACATAGGCCCAAAAGTGACCCTCAAAAGTGGGCATGATGCCATTCATACATGTTGGCACCCTTGTAACTAACACCATACATGGGCCAAAAGTTACTTACATAGTTATTCATTATTATAATTACATTCATTATTATCTTCTTTTACTTATCACCATTATCTATATTTTATACTTCATTTACTTCTATAAACGTAATTTATTTGCTTACGCTTTTAGACATTATTTACATTATCTCCGACCAGAGACGAAGCTATTTTTTTAAAAAAATTTAAATAATTATTTTAAATTTGGGGGTGACCTGTTAAAAACCTTACGAATTGAATGAAATGAGTTAATTTAGGGATTAATTATAGTTCTTTTTAAGTTAGTGGTTTAATTGCATTATGCTGAACAGTTAAATAGCCTATTTGAACCTTATTCCATAAATTTTCAAGTTTTCCTCCTACAATTACTACCGAGTATATACACTTGATATATGTAATAACTCAAATTCCACAAGAAAAATAAAGGTACAAGAATGATGCTCAATCCACTCCATTACCCCTTTCAAAGCAAATTTTAATCATTCTTGTTCTCATTTCATTGAAAAAAAAAGGTCAAATTTTAAGAGCCGATAGGAGTTCAGTTGTACAATACATTTGAAGGGGGTGAAGTGGAAGGTAATGAAACATTAAATTTGGTACAGTAATAACATACTTTACAGGCGTGATCATAAATCAGTTCGAGTGGAGGTGCTATATTGCAAAGCAATATCCTTCAAAACTTGGATCAAACCCTTGAAATCGTTGCCACCCAACTCCAGGCAGTCCTTCAATAAGTCCCCCTCCACTATTTCTTTTTGGACCGTCTCCATTACTTCCCTCAAAGGACCCTGTTTTCCATTACAAATACACACCATTAAACCCCATTTCATACTTCTACACTTATCCTCAAACCTTTTACATAGAAAATTGCAACATAAACAAAGAAGATGCTCAATAATGACTTGTAATAAAATGATACTAGGCTTCGAGATTGAAATCAGTTTCAATATCATTAACAAAGTTTAGTCAAGGAAAACTTTAGTCAAGTTGGTCAAATTGTTGATTTAGTAAGTATGATGTTACAAATTCGACTCCTAACCGAAGTCGCATATTAACCTTCTTAGTTTGAATACAAACGTATAATAATAGGGAGGAGAACTTATTGCAGTAGTTATGTCGTGAACTCAGGTCCACCTTGCAAGGTGGACCATGTCAAAATAGATCACAATTTATATATTGAATATTCATAATTTACATACTGAATGCTCACAATTTAAGTTGTGAATATTTAGTAGGTAACTTATGAACATTTAGCATATAAAACTGTGAAAATTTAATATGTAAATTGTGAACATTTAATATAGAGTTAATTCCAGCAATGGTCCTCCGACTATGTTGATTTTCCAAAATTAGTCCCCGACTTTTAATTTGAACAATTTAGGTCCCTTGACTTTCAAATTCTTTCTAATGTTGGTCCTTTCGTCAAATTTTAGTTAAGTTGAGGTCAAATAAAGGGGTAAAATTGTCCGTTCACATGTTTAGTGTATTATTACTCATATTTCTCATGTCCTATATATTGTATATATGAATATAATCTCAGTCGAAGTCTCAATCGATGCCATTAATCTCAGTCGAAGAGACTTCGACTGAGATTATATTCATATATATAGTGTATAGGACAGAAGAAATACGAGTAATAATACACTATATAAGTGAATGGACAATTTTATTCTTTCATTTGATCTCAACTTAACCAAAATTTGACTAAAGGACCAACATTGGAAAGAATTTGAAAGTCAAGATACTCAAATTGTCCAAATTAAAAGTCGGTGACTAATTTTGGAAAATCAACATAGTCGGAGGACCATTGCTAGAATTAACTCTTTAATATATAAGAATTGTGAACAATCAGTATGTAAATTGTGAATTTTTAGACTCGGGTGCACCGGAACTGTTCCATATAATAATTTGTCAACTTACTGATTGACGGATTGTCTTAAGCAATCTACCGGAGAGCGACTTGGCGATTCTAATGACGTTTCCTGAATTCCGATTCACCCACGCCACCCTCTCCGATTCCGATCTAACCTGCGTCAACTCGCCCAAAGCTCCGACCAGCTCGTTCAAGTCGGAGACGGCGCCGACCATCTCAAACGACATCGTATCTCTCAACGAGAATTTCCGGGCATAGTCCCGCCCCAGACTCCACGTAAACTCCCACAACCCCATGCCAAGCCCTCTGTCCATGACTCGGGCTATGGACCGCGCCCGGGCGGCGCCGACGGCATCGCCGCGCGCGGCGCGGTGGTTGGCGACGCGGGCGAGGAGTGAGTGAGAGAGGGAGAGGAGGATTTGGTGGTTAGATAATGGTAAGGGGATCGAAGAAGAAGAAGGGGTTGGTTTGATGAGGATGAGGAAGAAGAGGAAGATGAAAGAGCGAAGCGAGGCCGCCATTGGTTGGAGGGAAGTTGAGGATCGGAGTTGAGGACAATTTACCGGAGCGGATTTTTCCGGTGGAGTGTCTCGGAGATGATGGAAACCTTTGGTATTGGTATTACTCCCTCATTAGCTTTGGTATTGGGGATAACTTTGTGATCAAGTAATCAACTGTTCAGCTCCATTTTTTTATTATTATTATTTTTTTTTGAAAACCAAGGAAAAGACTTATTCTAAAGCATCAAATAAATTCAAAATACAAGTAGGTGGGGAGGACTCCTAAACCCCGAGAACATAAAGAGAATTAGTCGTTCGTGTCCAGGAACTACATGATTCGCTGATCGTTGAGTTCTATTTCTATTTCACCAAACACTCAATTCTACCTTGGATGATAATTTCAATCCATCCCATAATAAGTATCTATTCACAAAAATTATAGGTGGAGTTCTAGGCTTGTTTTGTGCAAAAAACTCAAACTCAGAGCTACTATAGAATTAATTTTTTAAGTAAATATTCACCGCGGACGAATAGAAATTGGCATCCCTAAGTAAGTATAATAAAGGTATACATAATGCACTTAATTTCCTCCCAGGGAGCTACAACGAGTTTTATAGGAAGAAATTTTGAGTGTTTCTTAATTGAAAATCTATACTAGTATAGGCCAAAATGGCAATATCAAGTGTTAGTACACGAGTAACAAAATTATTACTTTCTTTTGATTGGTCTTGAGCATAGAATATGGATATCTAGGTGATGTATATTTACAAACGGCATAATAGTGCTATTGATTAACTTGTTAATATATCCATTTAATATGCTCGAGGGCCTCCCATGGAGTGTTACTCAATTGAAGATACATGCTAGTGCGACCATGCATGTACTCATGCAACACAAAGAAAGTAACAAATTATCAATTTAAAAAAAAAAAAAAAATTAATCAACCAATTAAGTTACAATCGTCATATCGTGGCCAGAGTTCACATTATACATATATAGAATTCATGTTCATAATGCACAGAATTTATGTTCATAATACACATATATATAAACACGATATAATGAACATGAATTCTGTGTATTATGTATTTATGTTAAGTGTTTATGTGTCCTCAATTATACAATTTTGTGCATTATGAACATAAATTTTGCATTTTATGAAGTTAAATTCTATATATTAAATCAGGGACCGTGGATTTTGGACTCTAATCCACGATATAAATTGTCCATGTCGGGCATAAAATGACCAATCTTAACCAGCAACTTCATGCCCATTTCAAAGTGGGTACACTAGGCCCGTTGTTGAAGTATAAGCCCAACCCAATAAAATGAATTTAATCAAGCAAATCACTGAAATCAGCATTGAATAAAATTCTTTCCAAGTAACAAAAAAGTCTGAAAACGGATGAAAAGACAATAATAGGAAGGGGAACTTACAGATTGACGAAACACCTTGAGCAGTCTACCGGAGAGAGCCTTGGCAATTCGAAGGACATTTCCGTAATTCCGAGTCACCCACGCCACCCGCTCCCGATCCGACCCAACCCGAGTCAACTCTCCCAAAGCTCTCAGCAGCTCGTTCAAGTCCGAGACGGCGCCAAGCATCTCGAACGACATCGTATCACTCCAAGCGTAGTTCCGAGCGTAGTCCCATCCGAGCGTCCACATAAGCTTCCAGAACCCCAGCCCAAGCCCTCGCTCGATGCTTCGGGCGATGATCCGCGCCCGGGCGGCGCCGAGGTCATCGCCGCGATCGGCGCGGAGATTGGCAACGCGGTGGAGGAGTGAGTGAGAGAGGGAGACGAGGGTTTGGTACTGAGAAAAGGAGAGAGGAATCGAAGAAGAAGGCAATGGCTTGCTGAGGATGAGGAAGAAGACGAACAAGAGAGAGCGTAGTGCGGCGGCCATTGCTTAAAACTTAAAAGCTCTCAAGACAATCGCCGGAGTAGTTATTTCCGGCGTGGTGTCCCGGAAATCGTGGATAATTTTGGTACAGTATAAATTAACCGTTAACCCATTTTGTTATTTCCATTTTCTATCCCGAAAAGGCGAAAACTAATCAAACACCGAGCTCAATGCACTGCACCCAAGAGGCTAAATGGCCACATCTTAAGTGGGCTAGATGCGGTCAAGCAGCCCATTTCATGTTCAACTTTAAAGGGATTTTATATTGGGTTTGAGTAAGCCCATTGTTGAAGTGTCTTGAGAGGCCCAATCCATCACATGACACTTGCTAGTAGTACTATCGAAGTAGGCCGACGAGACAGTCCAGGACAAATTATGCTATGGACCCGGATCCATGTTCTCAATTTTAGAACTCAATATTCACAAGTTATGAAATTGTAAATATAGAGTTATACAATTGTGAATATAGAGTTATAAAATTGTGAACATTGACTCAGATCCACCTTGCAAGGTAAACCTGAGTCCATGGCATAACAACCGACTATAGAGTTCAAAAATTGTGAATATTGAGTAATATAATTTTGTATATTGAGATATAAAATTGTGAACATTGACCCGGGTCCATAGCATAATTTGCGGACACCTCACCCCCAATATGACTCGTTGAGTCGTTGGCTAGCCCGCTAACATTAAAAATATAATAATAATAATAATAATAATAATAATAAAGTGAAAATTAAAAAGTCAACTATTATGTAGTGTAATGACATTTCTGTTACCATTTCAAATGAATGGTCACAGGAATGAACATTGATAGTGAGGGCATTGATTTTTTAGGCTAAAATTTTTTAAAAAAAGTATAAAACTTAAAACATATACTAATAAAGAATTATGATTTTGGAATTGAAAAAAGTATAAAAGTATAAAACATATACTAATAAACAAGTTTGAGTATTTAATTGCACTTTTTTAAAGTTGATTGACCTAATTGCACTTTATTCTAAAGTTCATGGGTCTATTTGACCCTTTTCCAAAAAAAAAATGATAATATTAGGATATCCACACAATATTTTCATGCGCTCGTTAATGTCCTTTGATTTTTTTACTCCATCCGTCGCATTTTATGTGTTTGGTTCGATTAACATGGCTTGACTGTAATTATTTTCAATTTAATTTTTATTAATGTTATGTTTTGTATTAGTATATAAAATTTATATATTTAGAAACTACATTAAAAGTACTATTAAACGTTCTAAAAAAAGGTACTATTAAACAAAAAAAATTAATTTAAAAATAATTTTAATATTTTTTTAAAAAGACAAATAAAATAAAAATGATTTAATCAATAAATAATAAATATGATAAATAAAATGAGAAAAAATGAATAATTCATAATAAGTTAATCAATTCAAAAACAACAAATAAATATAAAATATTTTAAAGTGACGTTAACAAGTGTGATTTTATGTGCCACAAGCATTTTTCTTGGGAGAAAGTGAACGTGGGAAAATGGAGATTTAGGACCATAAAATTTCTTTATCTTTGATAAAGAAATTAACTAGGCGTGCATACAAAAAGTTTATTCTTTTGACTATTCAAAACTCAAAAGTGTACATTAAGTAAACTTCATTCATGTATAATAATTTACAAATCATATAAAAAATGTATATTACATTATTACACTAAAAAAACTATTTAGGACGGATTCAACCGAAAAAGTATTGGTAATAAAATTAAACTCATAACTTTTTACAAGAATTATTTTCCACCCACCAACTCTTTTGGGGCAAAAAAAAATATTTAAAAAAAAAAAAATAGTCTTTCTTGGTGAGATAGTGGAATCTAAAATGGGTACTTCAAAAATGTGAGCACTTTATATGTTTGGGAGATCCACAAAGTAAATAATGGCAAAAAGCTATTGTGGATAACGATTTTAAGGAATTATTGAAGTTTTTTGCATGCATGAGATTTAAGGATTATGACCGATAGTTTTTAATGAATCGTAACCACTATATAAATAGGTTGATAACGGGTGATGGGTATGAAAGATGTATTGAATTTATAACGTCAACCAATGTTGTAAAAATTTCGCCTAGGTATTGGCCGATCACCTAGCGTATCACCATAATCGGTGGTCTAGGCAGTTGACTAAGTCACCTAGGCTTCTTAGGCACTGACTAGGATGCCTAGTCGATCGATTAGTTATTGTTTTTTTAATGGGTTATTTCACTCAAAACGACATCTTTTGAGCAAAATAACCCTAAATTGTTTAAGCTCATGTTTTTTTAGGTTAATATTAAATATTTTAGTATTAGCTATTAAAATATTAAATAATTCATAATTAGTAGTCTTAAAAATTTTAAAAATTCAAAAAATAAAAATAAAATAAAAAATATACGAGTGCCTAAACACCGATTAATCGCCGTCTAAGCACCCTGGACACTAAGCGCCCCCAGACGCCCGAGGAACGCCTAGCGATTTTTTAAACCATGGCGCCAACACCTTTAAAATAATATAAATAGACTACAAATGTACTGAATAAACAAATGAGATAAATTTGGCCCAAGGGATCCAAATACCAAACCCAACCATAGAAGCCAGGTGGACTACTACGGAGATAATTGATGTACTATGCCATTGACTGAGGGAGGAGTCAAAAGAGAAGAAGAGTTGATGATGATGCTCGGAAAGTCTAAAACAAACGCCACCCCCGCCTTCTATACTACTTCCAAGGCCGCATGTTGTGGATAGGTGTGCGAACAACAGGGCTTCGCCCTCCCCCACCATACACGTGTCCTACTAGGTTTTGTGTTTTCCCGCCAAACATTTCCTCATGCACCATGTCGCAGAGCATGTACGAGACCGAAGACCACGCACGTACCCCACCCTTCTTCGATGAGCATTCCGCCGATCATCTGGGATGGTCTACGTACCCTAATTGGTTGAACTAAGCCAAGGCCCTTCAACTGTCGACGGATGGACAAGGCAACCTAGGCCAGCGAGGGGCGAAAAGCCTGCAAGTAGTCCGTTGGCCAACCAACGACAGTCTGCTTTGGTCCATTTGGCTCTCATGGGGTCCGCTACTCACCGATGAATCGAGATCCAGTGTCGGAGTCGTCGGCCGACGACCCTCCGGTCCAAGCAGACCGCTCCTCCCCATCGCTTTTTTCCGATTGTGCTACATACCGCTGCCAAACATGCGCTTATAATTAGTCCTTTTTCCTAAGCTTTTAGCTATGGCACCATGTGCACTTCGACTCCAAACTTTCTCCCCTTCTTCACTTTACGTTATATCTCTTCGGTCTTTGCACTCTGGTCCTCTATACTTTACGTCTTACCACACTTTGACCTCTAAACTTTATTTCTCAATCTAATTTAGGCCCAAAAAACAATACCCTTGAAATCCAATTATTTTTCATACCTAATTAATGCTCGGGTCTTTTTTCCCAACCCAATAGACATTAGACGCAGACCCCATGATCCCATCAATTAAATTATGTATATATTCTCAGTCAACAAAGGTCCCAAAATATTCATATATAGATAACAAGACACAGTGGAAAAGGGATACAGAAAAGGAAGAAACACCATTATCAATAGCACAATAGGGACTTGCACTATTGGATTAATTTGTTCGTGCCGTAGAAAACAACATTGAAAACTCTATATAATTTGCATGCTATGTTTCATAAACTATATAATTCGGAGTAACTCGCAAACCATATATATAGGAGAAGAAGATTCTATGCGTCGAGTTCAACGACTCCTTTAAGACTAATATCTTTATTTTAATTTTTTCATATTGTTTAATACTTGTATTCGTTAAATATTTATTTGTTTCTGCAATTATAATTAATTTGTATTCTTCGTTGTTTTGAAAATAAAATTACATGTTATAAAGTTATAATTGAATGTTAATCAAGTCTAACAAGTTCATATCATATGCATTAACTAATGATGATGACTATTTTTGTAATAAGAGTATAAGACTGCAGAGGCCAAATTTTTTGAACAATAATCATTCCCATGGCTTTGGCAGAGAGCAGGAGTTTTTACTTTTGATCTCACCATTATTAAACCATTTCCATGGTCTCTAATTATTAAATTTTTTCCATTTAGTGCAAGACTTTTAAATATTGTCACATTTGGTTCATTTGACATAATTTTTAATTATTCACAACCGAATTAAATCATTCGCTATGAAAGATACTAATCTTGAATAAGGATAAAGTTGTCTAAAATAGTTATTTATGAACAAGTAACTTACATATTTCATGATTTAATTTGGTCACTTATGGCTGAAAATTAGGCCGAAGGAACAAAAGCCACAAATTTTAAAAAAATCTTGCACCAATAATAATAATAATGATGATGACGACGATGACGACGACGACGACGATAGTGCCAATGCTAGTTTTATGATTTTTGGACAGTCAACGGTTGGTCAACGCAACTGTTAAAATAACGAGTATACGAAAAAATGTAGAGAAAATATATGGAGCGAATGAATATGTTGTATTGCTCAGAATTGCTTGTGATGAATATGGAAAATTGCTTGTCTTTTTTTTTTTTATGTATGGGATCTATTTATACATATTTGGCTAAGAGCCCTATAAGGAATAGAAATCTTATACTACCTCATATTGAGAGTCATTGTTACATTAGAATAATATAAGCTCTAATCCTATTTCATTAGGGATAATGAGCCAAGCCCTTATTACATTATAAATAGTAAGTCCTAATTCTTATTAAACTCATAAGTTGTTCGCTGCTATGTATCCTTCTTGGGCAGTCGTTATATCATGGACCATGGTCCAAAAACGACGCCGTTTCTTTACTTTCTTTAAGTAAAGAAACGGCTACCGTCACATCTTAACAGAGCCCTATAAATGAAACTAAAACAGTTTATCTCAAATGAAGTTTTCTTCACATTTGTTTTTATATTATCAAACGAAATTGTAGTTGAATTGAAATGAAACTGTAATTGTGCTGGAATGAAACTGCAGTGTATATAAAATATAATGAAAGTGAATAACAATTTCACATATTTGAGTGTCTATTGTCCAATGAAAATGTAGTTATATCAAAATGATACTGTAGTTGTGTTGTAATGAAACTATAGTGTATATAAAATGAAACTGAATAATAGTTTCACATATTTGAGTGTATAATGTTGAATGAAATTGTAGTTATATCAAAATGATACTATAGTTGTGTTGTAATGAAACTATAGTGTATATAAAATGAAACTGAATAACAGTTTCACATATTTGAGTGTATAATGTTGAATGAAATTGTAGTTATATCAAAATGAAACTGTAGTTGTGTTGAAATGAAATTGTAGTGTATATAAAATGAAACTGAATATGTTACACAAATAGAACTACTTTACACATAACGGCGCGAAAGGGTGTCGTTTCTTTTCATTAAAAGAAACAACACCATTTTGGACCATGATTCACAATGCTTTATGGACCATAATTCACGGTATAATTATTTTTTCTTGAGTTTCCTTGATTCAATTACTTTTTTTAGCTGGTCCATGCGACCCTGACCCAATTATAAAAATATTTGTCACATACATAACTAATGATCCGAAAAAGAAAGGGTTTTCCTAACCATATCATAAAGGGGACCAGAGGAAGACACCAAACTAATCCCTTGCTCCTAGGGATAAGAAGGTATCTCTCCCCTTATCATGTATTGGTCCTAGAAGTTAATTAGAAATTAAACTTAAGACACTATGAAATTATGTTATTTTTGTAATTCATTTTCAACTTATCAAAAAATTATGACAGAAATTTAGATTATTTTGTTACTTTTTGTACCACTGTCTGCGATGGTCGAGAAGTAATTGAAATTTCAAAATATTTTTTTTTCGGTAGTCAAATTTTTTAATCAACTTTTATGATTAGTCAACTAAAATTTTTTATCGCAACATAAGTGGTTGAAAATTTTGACCATTTTCGGTAAGTGGTCAATAATATTGATAAAGAATTTTTCGATTTTTCAAATTCATCAAAAGTCTATGGTTATCAAGAGGTAAAGTTAATCACACATTCAATTCATATCACAAACATTCAGGGTTTAAGTTTGGACTATGTGTGTGCATAAGTATATAATTTGAAGTGAGTCTTGAAACTACATTATCTCGATTTACCTTTTCATGAACTTGAGATCAAGGTCATGAGACTCATAATATAATTCAGCGAAGTTGGAATACCTTCATTAAAAAATAATAATAATAATAAACTGCAGGCGCTACCATAAGTAACTTTTGCTAGCACCTAGAAAAAGAAAATATTATATAGCCACGCTAAAATCATTGTCACACTACAAGAGGTAAGTTAATGAATGGGGACAAATTGAAAGATGGGCAATTTTAGCTCATCATCATACTTGTTACTGTAATTGTTTAAAAAATGATACTCTTATCTTTGGATGAATATCTATTTTGAAAATTATGTCAATCGCTTTAAAAGTAATAAGAATAAAATATGAATAAGGGTAAAAATGACTGTAAATACCATGCCCCAAAGAAACTCGAGGTATCCAAGTAATTCCAAATTATTCACATTACATTGTATGATTTGTATCATACAAAATACCTTCTAATTGCCAAGCATCTTGTGCTCAAATGACATATAGTGACTCTCGCATATAGTGTTCAAATGAGATCGAGCTACTGTTACTGTTTTTACATTTTGTTCAAATCCTGAAAGGCTCAACAATGTGCAGTGGAATGCACAAAATGTTCATTCATCTTCACAGGATTATTAAACATGTTTCTTCACAAAATGTACATTCATCTTCACAGAATAGAGGGATATCTAAGGGGAAAAAATAATATAATAGAGGGTAAGTAGGAAAATAAAATTAAAAAAAAAACTAAAATCAAAATAATTTGAAATAAGCCTAACTTTATTGAATCTTATTAGAGTATATATATTTGAATACTACTAACTCTATTTGAATGCAGTATCTGTTCATAACTACTTTCTCAACCTATTGAAGCACAAGAGTCAGTATTGCATCGAACCCATCACCTCCTGTATAAAGGGAAGGGTTTGATGCCACTGGACCACAAGGTCCTTAACATATATATATATATATATATAGATAGAGAGAGAGAGAGAGTAGATAGATATTAGATGTTCACTCTTGTATTTCCCATCATTTTATTATTACAATTTACAACATAAAACTTAATATGCTTCTAAGTTACAATGAATTCCTCCTTTGAAGGGGAGTCTAAGCAATTTCATAGGTGAAAAAAAAAACTAATACTCCCGTCCCTTTTTATGTGTCTGGTTTAATTAAAGAGACTTGTTTAAAATTATTTTTAATTTATTTTTTTATAATATTAAATTTAGTAATAATATATAAAATTTATATATTTAGAAACTACACTAAAAGTACTATTAAACAAAAAAAAATAGAAATAAGTAAAAAATTACTTAAAAAATAAACAAAGAAGAAAGAGTTGGTTTAACTAATAAGTAGTAAGTAATTAAGATAGATAAAGTGAAACACCAAACAAGATTAAGCACTTGTTAACGCAACCTAGGGTAACAAGATTTGATGCGGTGAAGCCCACATGGGCAGCTTAGTGACCAGGAGTGAAGTTTGGGAAGTAAAAACAGGGATTGAGTCTCACCAGCGAAGGCTCTTGGGATTAGGGACGACTCTGTTACAAAGTAGTATCTGTTCATAGCTACGTTCTCAACCAAATGAAGCACAAAGAGCCAATACCGCCCCCATTGAGGTTCAAACTTAACCCACCCCCTCCCATGTGGGGTGCAATCAGGTGTCACTAGAACACAAGGTCTTTGGCAAAGAATTAATTCAAATAAATCGTTATTAGACCATTAATCATTTAAAAGGTAAGAAATTAAATCACTCTAGTATGAAAATAATTACGAAATCATTTTAGTTGGACAATAAATATGTGTCCAAGTGTGTGCCTTAATTTTATATGATATCAATCATCAGAATTTTTAGCTTATATTATATAAATAGTTAAGAAGTTTTTATAGAGGTAGAATATTTTAGGTTACTATGAACCCTTTTAAAATAATTTACAAAGTCAAATCTCTTAAATTATTTTAAGCAAATTTATATCTTCAGTTATTCCCTATGAAAGAGAGGTTATATATATACATATAGAATCGGCAAAAGAGATAATGCCAATACTAGTTAGATAGAAATTTGGAATTCACAGAATTTATATATTTATTTATCATTACTATTATAGGTATAACCAAAATAGTATGAGTTATTAGTTCTAATTGACTAGTTAATGAAATTTGTTATCAAAAAAAAAATTGCAGACTCCATTACTTTGGGATATACGATTTACACGCTACAATTGCAACTCTAGAAAGACTCTAGAAAATTTGCAGCTATGCAGCCTTGCAAATCAGATAAGTAACACAATGGCTAACAAATTTCATAGTAACCATGTTTCCAAAAAAGAAAGAAAAAGAAATTAACAACCCTACACAAACAGGATTCTTAGGCTATTGATTCCATGATTTGGTTTGTGAAAAAACAAATTAGTAGAAATATTGGTTTTATTGTATAGTCGAGGTTGGAATAGTAAGAAATAATGAGGGTAAAGACTATAATTACCATACATAATGATAATAATAATAATAATAAAAATAAAAGTAATAAGAGTAAATTTGTCCAACTTCTATGAAACAAAATACCACCTTCTCAATAAAGTTTTCTCATCAAAACTAAGGAAAACATTTTCCTGTGGAAAAAGTTTTTCAATGAGCCAGAAAAAAACTCTATTTTTCTCAAATTTATGGAAAACCGTTTACATCCAACCAAGCATGTTCTTAGTTTAAGACAAAATAAATTAGATATAATAATAATAATAATAATAATAATAATAATAATAATAAATTAATAATAGAGTTATACCTCCAAATAAATTATAATATACTATCATACATAATAAAAATATAATTATAGTTTATAATTTTAAAAATTCATTTTATATTGCTTATTTTACTATTTGAATATATATATTTATTTTTTTATATGTATATATCCACAATAATTGGATTTTATCTTAATAGCTAACAGATTCCACCTCACAAGGAGTCTTCTGTCTCGTGGACTTTTCCCATACCCTACTAAAAATTTTATTTTATTTTATTTAATATATTATGTTATTAAAAATTTTACTAAAAAAATTAATTGAGATGCTAATTATACAGCATGACTAAAATTGGTGGGTAAAATTTTAATATTAGATTTCTGATAAAACACAATAAGTAATAAAAAATGAAATAAAAATAAAAGTTTGGGTTAATGAGCTATTTTTCCTTGCCTAAGTTATAAATACCATACCCAGTATTCCATGCCTCCATTATTTTATATACAGAATCATCAGTAACTATGAAACTTCTTCATACTACATTAGTTTTTCTTCCTCTTCTCCTTTTTCCCATCTTGGCTTCATGCAATGATAAACAGGTATCTTCTCCTCTCTTCTCTCTCTGTATGGGTATATATGTGTATACTAATTATAATTTGATTTATGTTTTTTTAAGTATATAATTAATTATCATTTTCTTATATTGATAAACAGGTTTACATAGTGTATTTTGGAGAACACAATGGGGAGAAATCACTGCATGAAATCGAAGAAACCCACCACTCATATCTACAGTCTGTGAAGGAAAGTGAGGAAGATGCCAAATCCTCTCTTCTCTACAGTTACAAGCATAGCATCAATGGCTTTGCTGCTGTGCTGTCCCCTGATGAAGCCTCCAAATTATCTGGTAATTACAAGATATTTAAATCCAGAAAAATAAAAATTACCCACAAAAGGCAACATCCTTCTCCCAAAATCCCCCACACCCCAACCTGCTTGACCAAATTGTGAAGGGATAAATCACGGTAATTCAACTACCCATTGAGTTGAAAACCAGTGTTTCTGTGCCCACCCAGTTTGACAAAATTCATTAAGCGGGAGAACCAGTGTTTCGGTGCCCATAAAGAACCACCCTCACAGAAGGGTGAAACCCGGGCACTGGGAACCACCCTCACAGGAGGATGAAACTTCCAACTCCTGTACGGGCTTGATTCTATGTTTTTGCTCACAATCTGTCACTTATGAACCAATTCAGCTAACTGTGTGGATAAGTATTGTTGATTAAACTATATATGTTGTTGTATGTATTTGCAGAATTGGAGGAAGTGGTGTCTGTGTATCCTAGTGATCCAAGAAAATACTCACTGCAAACAACAAGATCATGGGAATTTGCAGGCTTACAAGAGGTAGTACCTGAAGCCACCTTGAACAGAGAGGATTTGCTGCTGAAATCTAGTTTTGGGAAAAATGTCATTATTGGGATTCTTGACAGTGGTATGTATGATGATTACATTACATATAGAGTGTACTTACAATGCCATTATTACTGTGATTTGGTTGAATTTAATTTTTACAGTATTTGGTTACCTAATTCGGATTAAATTATGTTTCATGGTGATGGGTTTCATGTGATTGGACGATGATGTTTGTTGGATGGATCAGGTTTGTGGCCAGAATCTGAGAGCTTCAAAGATGATGGGCTGGGACCGATTCCTAAATCATGGAAAGGAATCTGCCAATCTGGAGATGCATTCAACTCCTCTAATTGCAACAAGTGAGTTAATTCATTTACTTAATAGTTAATACCACCTCCGTCCCATTATATGTGTCTCAAATTCCGGTAAATTATATCATGGATCAGGGTTAGAGTCTATGTTGCGTTTTTATACCTGTAATTATCTTATTATGTGTCAGCAAAGTTATTTATTTACATGTACAGTGTTAACTGTAGGTACAGGAAGTGTTCATAATACATTATGAACCCTGATCCATTATGGTATAACAATTGAAATAATCGGTTTAAATTTATCATATTACAAGTGGGTCACTTCTTTAAGCCCGTTTCTGAATATGAATAGAATCAGTCTCGATCTCAGCGTTAGTTGTGATCAGACCATCAATCATATCATTTTAAATCTAAACCAAAGACTAAATCCCTTTTTTTTCCTCTAAATTATTATTATATTCCCTTTTTCAAACATTTATGTTGACGGGTTTTCTTTAATTATTGTTTCCTTTTCCTAAGTATAGGATTAACCCCACACAGAGATTATTGACTTACATGCACCATATATTAACTGAATTAGCGTACACACCTAAACTTGATTAAATTTTATGATTTAATTAATGATGTTTAGACGAGTTTAAACCAAAACTTAAGAGCCTACCATTGCTCAGTATCCATCAATAACGTACAAAATTCTTAGATAAATCACGTGATGGAGGATCAATGCTTAATACTCACAAAGAGCCCGGCCACCACTTTAAGTATAACTCTGATACTCTATCGAGTGCCCCTCATCACCTATCTTGAATATTGGTGGAGGGCCGCTCTTACCTTGAAAATTGGTAGAGAAAGTAAATTACAGAATATGCATTAATTGATCTACATGTCTCTCCTATGCACATAATTAATGACTTTTATGGACAAAACTTTAGAATGGGGACCAAATATTTTTCCTTGATTGTTAAAGATTAAAGGCTTTTCTGGCCGGTATAGCAGACAATTTGGAATTTTAGACCAAACTTTAGAAGCTGAAAAATCATCTTAGAATTATATCTTATATATATGCCATTTCACATAAAGGCTTTTTGGGAATGTTTACTTACTTTGACTTTTTAATTTTCAATTTTCATTCTCTGATTTTTGTTTCTAATTTAGAAAATATGTTTACCAGCCTTCTTTCTAAATTCAGTTTTTTTTAGACTATATAACATTATTAAAAATAACAAAGATTCAAAAATTTAGGTTATTTTTTATACTCATATTTAAAATATTTTCATTCTTGAATGGAGTATTTATAATTTTTATGAGTCTAGTATATGTGAGAATTTTTAATATTAGATATCTGGACTAAATTTACCTGTCGAGTTCACCCAAAACCTAAAATTAATTTAAATTTCAAGTTTAATTGGAAAATTGTGCATAATTGATTTAAATTTGTGAGTTTAATTGAAAAATGGTGCAAAGTAAACATATTGTTTGCTTTTTTCTAGTTCTCATGTCTCCCATAAGGCCATAAATTAAAGAATTCTCCTATCCTAAACTGAGATAACAAAAACATACTCTCTCTGTCCCTTTTTTATTATTCATTGGTCAAACCAATATTTCTTCTTGCTTATTTTTTATCTTTTTAATTATTTTTAAATATAATTTGTTTGTTTAATAGTACTCTTAATGTAGTGTCTATAAAGATATAAATTTTATATATTAATAGTAAACATAATATTATAAAAACTGAATTAAAAATAACTTCAGTTAAATCTTATTAACTGAATTAGACACCTAAGATAAGACGGATATAATATAAATTTTATAGGACATAGCTTATTTCGGATCCCAATGTACATAGGAAGACTAGACATGGAGGGTGAAAAATGGTTGCATGTGAGTTAGCATTGGTCATTGGTGACATTATGAAGAATAGTGATGTTTGTTTGGAGTTTTGTGAAATGTGATCCATGGCGTACGTTAAGGTGGTCAGACCATACTGCCCTACAAATATGTCTTTTGCATGCATGACATTGCCTGTATGGGATTCGTATCGATGTTTACATTTCACTGTAAAAAAAGACGACAACATTTCTGACAAGTTTTTGATTGTTTTTTGGCTTCTTTGCAATGCCATATTCTCAACTTGCATCATAGTATGTAATAGTGTCCTTCAAATTCTCCTTCAAGAACCTAGTTGACCACCTTCTAGTTATAGATGTTGAACATATACGTTATATACAACACTACAAGGCCGGCCAAGAATATAAAGATATCATCATCATCATGATTCCATTGGTATTGTTGCCAAATTCTCTAGTTTCTGGTTAGAAAGTGGGGTTATGATTGTTTAGATTATGGATTTAAAAATGTTGAAAGTGATGGATTTATTGATCATTAATGATAATTTAAAATTTTGGATAGCTGAACTAATCATAGTAGGTGATTGTTGTAGCATTTTGAACTACTTGGTGGCCGAAAAAATGGTACCTAGACCTACATACCACGTCAAGTGGTTGTTGTGGCATTCCTAACTACTTGGTGGTGGAAAAAAAAAATGGTAGCTAGATCAACGAACTACAGTCGGTGGTCGTTGCAGTATTCTGAACCCCTTAGTGGCCTAGCCGGAAAAAAAATGATAGCTAGACCAACCACGAAAGTACAGGTGGTTATTGTATGTGGCATTCCCAACCACTTGGTGGTCGGAAAAACGACGTACTGTAACTAGACCAACCACAATCTATAGTTGTTGTGGCATTTTTGACCACTTAATGTCCTAAAAACTATCACTAGAACCACATTGATTTCTTGTAAAAACCCATAAAATCACTAGAAACACCATAAAACTCTTTTTCATCTTCCTCATCCTCTTCTCCTCTTTTATTTTCTAAAATTTTCCTCTTTTTCCAATTTTTGACCACTTGAAAAAGTGGTCAAAATTAAGTTTTTCCAAAAGTAATGATTTTTTTTTACTACTTTTGGTGTGTGCATGGTCAGAATTTTTGTCCACTCTTAGATGATTGGAAATAGGTGAATTTCTTACAATGTATTTGTGTCAAATATTATATTATTTGACATAATTTTTTATTTTAAATTTATAGCCGAACTCAATCAATCACATATGATTAATGAATATGATTGATACAAACATATGTGTTTTAGAAAAAATCAAAACCTATCCGGCTGATAAGATCAAAATCATTTGTATTATTGACATATACGTTTTACCTACATGGCATCATTTCATTTAATATGTGGTTTGTCTTCAACTGCAAGAATTTTCTTGCCAATATTTTGTCACTCAAATTTCTTATTATAATACTTTGGAAGTTTATGCAAGATTATATTAATGAAGACTGAGGCCAACAGCCAAAATCCATTAAAGGTCTATGTCGTAGCATTAGGCGTTGAATTGAAAGATCATATCGCTTAGCTCATAAGAATTTGTCCTGTCTGTTGGCCGAGGAACATTTTTTAGGGTGTTCCATTCTAGAAAAGGTTGTTTTTTTTTTGGGTTATAAGGACGGAGTACCCGAGACAAGCTAGTTGCACCTAAGCAACGAATATTAGGATTTGCCCAGCTGTCGGCACGAGTTTAGCTTATTAGTTCAATAGGTCAAGAAGAGATTAAAGTTCGAATCTCGACAGTGACAGTATAAGAATCGAGTCATTGGGTTATCGTAATTTACATCCTCCTAAATATTCTGTCGAACTGAGTGTCTCTTGGGATTGGACACTAATAGGATAGTCCACAACAACTACCTAAGGTACTTTATAGAAAAGTACCTGAAGGTGCACTATAGGAAAATAGCCAAAAAGAGAAAGCTTATCTTATAATTCTAGCTGACAAAAGAGCCAAAAAGAGGAAAATCACTCTATGTGTGCTCTAGGTGAAGTTCACCTTCTTACCCTAACCGACAAATAAGGTAAACTAATCTAAGTTGTCTATGGGAGAAACTCACCTTGTCATCTTAGTTGTAAAAGAATCACAATGAAATCGACTTAGGTGTGCTGTGTGTGAAGCCCACCTAATTATCTAACTGTCCGGCCAACTCAGACTGCGATAAAACTCTTTTTCTAAACATGGTGATTACGTCTCTAATCTGTGGAGTTAGCGCTTATCCTTGTTTAAGTGCTTTTGATCTTATTTTTCTAGGAAATATAATAATGCATCATTTGAATCATTATCGTTATCAACCCATGAATTTTGGTTCTTTTTGTTTTTTCCCAGGAAGATAATTGGCGCCAAATACTACCTCAAGGGCTACGAAAGCTACTATGGCCCACTAAACAGGACACTAGACTACAAGTCTCCCCGCGACAAGGATGGCCACGGAACGCACACGTCCTCCACCGCCGCCGGCCGGAGAGTGGAAAACGTCTCCGCCCTGGGCGGCTTCGCCGCAGGCATAGCCTCGGGCGGCGCGCCGCTCGCCAGGCTAGCCATGTACAAAGTTTGTTGGGCGGTTCCGGCGAAGGGCAAAGAAGAGGGGAACACGTGTTTCGAAGAGGACATGCTAGCGGCCATCGATGATGCGATAAGGGACGGTGTGGATGTGATCAGCATTTCCATCGGGACCAACCAGCCCACGCCGTTTAATCAAGACTCCATCGCGATCGGCGCGCTCCACGCGATTAAGAAGAACATTGTTGTCTCGTGTAGCGCCGGGAATTCCGGGCCCGCGCCGGCTACGTTGTCCAATACGGCTCCGTGGATCATGACCGTCGGCGCCAGCAGCGTGGATAGAGCATTCTTGGCTCCGGTTTTACTGGGGAATGGAAAGAAATTAATGGTAAGTTAACCAAGTTAATCAAACTATTTGTTACCCGGTAACTACAAAGTTATAAGTAGACTATTTGTTACTTGGTAACTATAAAGTTATAAGTTGACTTTTAACTGGAGCAGCCTATTAGTTGGTTTGAATCGGTCACTTAGACTGGTTTACCTCCTTAAGGTCCTTTCCAAGCTAAAGATCACATAGTGAGATTTACTAGTGCACACCATCGGTAGTGAGTTTGGATTTCTTTCCTCACTAAAAAAAATAACTATAAAACTGTCATGAAAATTGACACAATAGGTGCATGACTATTATCAGATTTTGTCATGATTTGTGACTGACCAAAGTTTATAATTTTTACCATAAACTTTGGGCAAGTCATTGGACAAAATTCTGGATATGATTTCTCAACAAAAGGATCAAAAGTGGGAAAAAATAGAATTGTGCACTATAGGAGCAATTCGTATTTCGTACTATGTTTTTTTTTTTGTTTGTTTGTTAATATTGTTCTTATGGTTTAAATAAAATCAGGGACAAACTGTCACACCATACAAGCTGAAGAGAAAAATGTACCATCTGGTTTATGCAGGGCAGGTGGTGAAATCAAATGTATCCAAAGATCTTGAAGGGTAATGAATTGCACTACTTCTTTACTTGCAGAGTGTTCATACTTCATACTTGTTCTGATGATTGGGATTTTGCAGGCAATGTCTACCAGATTCACTGTCACCTGAAAAAGCCAAGGGAAAGATTGTGATGTGCCTGAGAGGGAATGGGACTAGGGTGGGAAAGGGAGGGGAAGTGAAAAGGGTGGGTGGAGTTGGATTCGTACTCGGAAACAGCAAAGCGAACGGAGCTGAACTCGCAGCTGATGCTCATCTCCTTCCAGCCACTGCAGTGGACTATGAAACTGCACAGCAAATTCTCGAGTACATTGAGTCTTCGAAGGAGCCGAAAGCCTATATCTTCCCCGCTCACACAGTTCTGAATGCAAAGCCTGCACCGGTTATGGCCGCCTTCACTAGCAGAGGGCCGAGTACAATTGCGCCTCACATTCTTAAGGTAACTGGATGAGTTTAAGAATTGAAGTACCTTGTTGATTCGGTTCTGCTTTTATGTTCTCTGATGAGATTCTTGTATGTAGCCGGATATAACTGCGCCTGGGCTGAATATATTGGCTGCGTGGAGTGAAGGATCATCACCTACAAAGCTCGATATTGATCACAGAGTGGTGAAGTATAATATCTTGTCGGGAACTTCCATGTCTTGCCCCCATGTAGGTGGAGCCACCGCACTTCTCAAGGCCATTCATCCTGACTGGAGCAGTGCTGCAATCCGCTCAGCTCTTATTACTTCAGGTTTGTGTAGCTTATCTTGTGTAGTCTGAAACATTGAAATCTCTTACCTTGTGCTTAGAGTTGATGTTTCTACATGAATGCAGCTGGGTTGCGAAACAACGTGGGAAAGCAAATAACTGATGCAAACGGCTCCCCAGCAGATCCATTCCAATTCGGGGGAGGACATTTTAGGCCATCCAAAGCTGCAGATCCTGGACTGGTTTACGACGCCTCATACACTGATTATCTTCTCTTCCTTTGTGCGTATGGAGTGAAGGGCGTCGTCCCATCCTTCAAGTGCCCCGAGCATGCTCCTTCACCTTCCAACCTCAACTATCCCTCCGTTGCCATTCCCAAACTCGAAGGGAGAGTGACTGCCAAGAGAACCGTCACAAATGTTGGCAGTGACAGAAGTCTTTACTTTGCTAGAGTTCAGCCTCCATTGGGATTCTCTGTTGAAATCTCTCCTCCCATCCTGTACTTCAGCCACGCGGGCCAGACAAAGAGCTTTACTGTTACTGTTAAAGCACGCAGAGATATGAAGAAGAGCGTTGAGAAACACCAGTACGAGTTTGGATGGTTTACCTGGAATGATGGACTCCATACTGTTAAAAGTCCCATTGCAGTGTCATTGGCATAGTTTTTAGCATATGACATTTAGATCTCAGGCTTTTTTTTACCACCTTGGATTCTCATTAGACAGATATAGTCTGAAATGTCAACATAAGAAAGATCCAATTCTAGAAAAGGTTCGACTTTATTACTCAAATCCAAGTATGATATGAACAACACATTAGGTAAATCTCACAAGTACAATACTAATCTACTCTCACTATTCCTGAAGGCTTTAAACTCAACACCGATGGTGTTAGGAGTCGCAACTACTTCATTCATCCCATTTATCTGTTTTCACCCTAACACGTTCACCATTGAAGTGAATATATTTCCATTTCCTCTGATACCTTTTCAGAACCATCTTCTGCTTGTCTAATTGACCTAATGTGTGGAAAGCTCGAGCAATTCTTCTAACAGTATCTTCATCCGGTTTTACTGCCAATTCTTCCATGTCTGCAAATACCTGAAGTTTTTAATTGATGCACATAGTCAAGAAGTGGCAAGGCAAAGAAATTACAATTATCAAGCTCAATGTTTGTCACGAGATACTAATATCATGGCAAAAGCAAATGTAAACAATTAAAGTTGGAATAACTAGGGGGATCACAAGCAAGAATGTTTACTTACCTCTATGATCTTATCCGGCATATTATGGTGATCATACAATGAAATAATTCTAGAAAACAGCCATTTTGAGATAGAGCGGGTGCGTGTATTTAGGATCATATTCCATAACATCCCTGCCTCATCTACTCTCTGATCCATATCAAATGCCAGCAGAAGCAAATCATAGGTACCCATAGTTGCTCCTTGACCTTTGCTCAGCATCCACTTGGCCACCTGAGCATTCAAATCCACAGCCACATGATTAGTGGAATAAAATTTTGCAGGAATCTTTGCAAACATCATCAACAGCAAGGTGTCAAAGGGTCTCCATCCGGTGTAATTTAACAAGTGCATCACAAACCCGTTATGTATGCTGTAGTAATTTAGAAGAATCTATCATTATGGTGAAATTAAGTTGGACAAAGTTTGGTTTGGTCAATTGGTCTCTAAAACAAAACAGCCAAAATGAACCAAAAATTGGGGGAATGCAACCCAAGCACCATGTACAGTATTTGAGGTCTCATTATTGAAGCAAGCATAAGAACAAACTTAGGTCAGTTGGTCATGAATGCACCAGATTGCCACAATGGCACTCCTACTTGCATACATGCCAACTGACACAAACTCAAATTGTAAATGACAAATAAACACTATCGCTGCTTCACTCCTGAACTAATCTAAAGTATCCAAATATTGGAAAACTAATACCTGGATTAGTCGTCTCCACTGGTTTTGTTTCCTTAATATTCTTAAGGCCTTAGCTGCTGCAATCACCGGAAACTCAGTTTCCCATGCTACCCATTTATCTAGTGCAGCATAAACAACATTCTTCTCATCTGGAAGTCCTGAGATCTGCAAAGTCAAAGGCAGAAGTTAATAGACAAAATGTATAAACAAAGTGTACCTTGTATGTTTGTGCAAAAGACACCATACTTAGAAGCACCCAGACAACATGCTTCAAAGAGTCTCATTCACAACTGTCCCCCAAACCACTTTGAAATGTACAGGTACTTTCTGGAATTTTTCAAAAATCCCCTCATTTTGGTAACATTTTCCTACAATTATACCCTGGCCAATGTTAGTGCTCCAATCTAATCCTGGACTCATGGTTTTTCTAACTTTTCAACATCCATGACTTAACAAAGAAAAACTTGTTTATTGAGTTAGTGCTGATTGATAGCAAATTCCTTAGGTATTCAGTTTTATATGAAGTACTGATTTTTAAAAGCATTGGTTAGCCTACTAACAGCAGGAACAATCAGTATACACTTACAATCCTAACAAGATTGAGTGCCTTCTGCCCAGACCCAGCAGAATCTCTTTTCTTCCATAAATGGTGTTCTTTCTTTCCTTTTCTCTGAAGTAGTTTCCTGCATTTCCCATTTTGCAATCCATTTAGGGGAAATTAATCAATTTGGACATGTGTATACAATGATAAAAGTTGAAATTTAATCTCAGATACAAGATTTTAACCGGATGAAACTCACTTCTCACCAGTATTTGATCTAGTCAAAGATCGTTCACTTTGACTACGGGTTATGTGGACTGGTGGCGTACCAATTACCTATATATTGAAACAGAAACTTCTAAAATGGTAAATGAAAATCATCATATGAGCATAAAGAGATATTAAACAAAATAGTGGAAAGGCAATGATCATTTATGCTTGCCTTTTCAGCTGACACTGCAAACTTCACAGCTTTCTTCCTAGGAGCATGGTACTTCAAGAACTGGATTTGCAGCAAACCATCCACTCTAACACCTGAAATCTAAAACAGCACATACAAAATGATAGCAATAATGAACACTGAAAGTAGCAAGATGGCATGTTAAAAACAAGAAACAATGCAAGGGCCCGAAATGTAAGTGATACCTGCTTTTGTATTAGTGTTGAAAATTGGTTAGGAAATGTATAAGCACAACCCCTAGACATCATACTCTAGTTTTCTAATTCAAGAAATTATGCGGAAGAAGCGCACGCATATCTGATATCCCCTGCTTGAATACATTTGAGTAATATCATCAGTCGAATTCATGAAAGCATAATCTCAAAAGAAAAATGCTGATTATCCCTAATTTTACCACCCACAAACCAACCACTCCATGATGTGGTAAAATCCTAGGAATTAGTTTTTCTTCTTTAATTTTAATTTTAATTTTACTAATGTCTAGGATTTTGCCACATCATGGTAAAATTAGGGGTGTGTAGCATAGTTCATCTCAAAATATGAGTAACCATTTCCGAGAAAGATTAATTTTCTTAACACAGCCACAATAATCAATGAGCAACTAATACAGTAACATAAATTGAGTATCCACATCCCAGTAGAACTGATTTAAGTTAGTGTATCAGCAATATTGTTTGCACTCATTAAATCAAATCAAAATAGATTTTGCATTTTTCTGGTTTCAGCAACAAGTTTTGCGCTATTCCAGCTATTATACTGAATTTAGCAAGATTCTAGTATATATACTATAGAAATTGTTTGGAAAGAAAGTGAATTTGGAGCAGTAATTGAAGCTAATTCAATTTGCAGAGATACAACATTCTTGAAGCTGAGCAGGAGTTAAAGGTTCACAATACATAAATTTAACAGAAATATCAAAAAAATTTATTGAAAAAATTACCTTGAAGCTGGAGAGAAGACCAAGGGATGCAGTTTCTGACATCTGCAGTTCAATGGCTTACATTTTGCGAGGGAAAGAGACGACATATATTCGGGTTACCCGACCCGTATAGTTGTCCGGTGATGTTATTGGATTGGATCAATTCTTGAATTCTCATTGTTCATTGGGCTTTCGGGCTTGCTTGCCTATAGGGAGAAAGAAATTTGTGGGGTTTAAATTTAATTTCGACCTTTAAATATTTTCGCCATATTAAGCATTTCGCCCTTATTTTAAGAGTTTTTTTTTTAGTATTACTGATTCTGTTATAATGTAGTATCTGTTGATAATCATCGCTCCCAATGAGACTCAAACCCATAACTTCTCATTTAAGAGAGTCACTTCGTGCCACTAGATTATTGGCCGAGAGAGTTCTATTATTTTATTTAATTAAAAAGTCAAAATTGACAAAGGAAGAGTAATAAATAAAGTTTAGATGTCATACCCATATTAGGCACGAAATCCTTAAACGGTGAAAAAACACTTTAAGGTAGAGATTGCAAGTTGCAACAAGCTTGATTGAGATTCTAGGAATCATGTATAGTACTGAACTTAATTGGATAAAGGTTTTAGAGATGTGGAGTTGGAAAATGACTAAGGAGTGACAATTAATAAGGTGGGGCAATTACAATTGAAGAAACCCACACATGCACATTGACAAGCCCATTAGAGAGTTGATGAATAGGGACTCGAAATATACTATCAAGTACATTCATTGAAAAGTTTTTTTTTTTTTTTTCTCAAAAAAAAAAAATGAATGTGAGATTGTCAGAATATGCTCTTCGATAAACTAGCATAGATTGTCCATAGCTAACTGGTTCAAATTATGAAGACAGCTTTTATAATAAGTCAAATTTAGAAGGATGTGGTTATTAAGCTAATTGTCTAACCAACTTGACTAATTCATTGAAAAGCTAATTATTGTGCTAACTGGGTGACCACACACTTGAATAACCTTCTTGTCATGGAGAACCCCCCCAAGCTAAGGGTCTAACTTCTTATAATGGCAAATTGGGTTTATGTTATGTTTTCAAGTACTGTTCACTTGTTCCTTTTCTCTTGTACCCAATAACAATAATAATAACAACAAACACTGCTCCCAAGTTGGACAATGAGCCAATGATTTGTGATCATGATCGAATGAGCAGTGAGAGAATTTTCTCAAATAAAATTTAAACAGTAACTCAATTATGAATTGGTTGATTATTGAAGAATATAGTGCCAAAAAAATTAATTTATTGGTTGATTTTCACTACTTTTCATCACAATTCGCATGTAATCCTATTGTAAAAATAGTTGTTTCCAAGTAATCAGTGCGATTTTATCTTAGATTGGTTCCGTGGTGGTTAAGAATTGGAGATACACCATTTCATCCTTACGTGGCGTAACTCAAGTAGTCGTTCAATCAACATTCGTTTAGTTTTTGTATTTAACTTCAGGGTGAGGTTTGAACCAATTATTGATGATGAAAATCTTTTGTACACATAAATGTATAAATGACCAGAAAAATCTGAAATCACTTGATTGATAAACAATTCGAGATTTACCTCATTGGATTATTAAAAATACAAAACAAAACAACAAATTGGAGATAAAGGAGAAGTCACTATCCTTTGAGTAGTAGTGGTAGTTAACATCAATCAATTATACATTTGGTAATTCAATACAAAGCTTTATACGATGTGATGATTCATCTTCTTTAGAAAACCTTCACAAAGTCAAGCACCCCCACTCCATCAAAACTCTTCTTTCCCATGCAAATTTCACCATTGGTCCACCTCATATACCCCACATATATCATTAGCATTATACATGAGTACAATTGTTATACCATGGATCAGATTCATAATTGTGAACCCTGATACAAAAATTTTATACATTCCGTTATTAATTTATGTATATGTAAACAAATAACTTGATAATTTTTGACACATAATATGATAGCTACAGGTAGAGAAACCATTAATTGCAGGTACAGAATGTGTCAACTACATATATAGAATCTTAAGGTTATTTTTAGATCAAGGTCTACAATCCAAGGTAGACCCTAACTAGTCCATAGTACAATTTGCCACATGAGTACATGCAAGTCACTCCCTGTCACCCTTCTCATGGAAAGCAACAGTGATGTCATTAGACCATACAATACTGGGTGATGCCATTAGACACAAGGTGTTTGGCAATATTATCTGTTCTTAATTACATAATTTAGTCTAAACTAAAATATTGTGATTTTCATTTTTTATTTTCACAAATTTTTTCCTCTACTACTGAACGCACCAAACTAAAAGGTCTATGTTCAAATCAGTTGTTGAATAAATCAAACTCCTTCTCTTGTAAGAAACACTAACTACGTACATATAGTCTACCTGGAGTACCTGCTAATACCTATCCTTTTGTACGTGTTTCATCTAGCCGTTAGTTGTTTTTGCAAGCATAAAAGTAAACTGGGATTATGTAAATTAATGTCTTATTAATTAGTTCTTGATCTGATACTCTTCAAATATTTTAGATTGAATTTGATTAATTTAAAAAAAAAAAAAAAAAAAAAAAAAAAAAAAAAAAAAAAAAAAAAAAAAAAAAAAAAAAAAAAAAAAAAAAAAAAAAAAAAAAAAAAAAAAAAAAAAAAAAAAAAAAAAAAAAAA